>NC_052156.1:6098412-6293429 GCF_902713615.1 Scyliorhinus canicula
GAGGGAGCTGGAGGAGAAATTTGGATTGGCGAGGGGAAACAAATTCAGGTACCTGCAGGCACGGGACTTCCTACATAGGCAGGTTTCAACCTACCCGCTCCTATCACCAAGGGGGATACAGGACCGGGTAGTTTCCTGAGGGTAGGTGGGAGAAGGGAGCGTCTCGGACATTTACAAGGAGCTTGTGGGGTCAGAGGAGACGCAGACTGAGGAGCTGAAATGCAAGTGGGAAGAGGGGTTGGGAGGAGAGATAGAGGATGGTCTCTGGGCGGACGCGTTGAGTAGAGTCAACACGTCCACAACATGTGCCAGGCTTAGCCTGATACAGTTTAAGGTCGTTCACTGGGCTCACATGACAGTGGCCCGGATGAGCAGGTTCTCTGGGGTGGAAGACAGGTGTGCGGGAGGACCAGCGAACCATGTCCATATGTTTTGGACATGTCCGAAGCTTAGAGGATTTTGGCAGGGGTTTGCAGATGTCATATCCACGGTGTTAAAAACAAGGGTGGCGCTGAGTCCAGAGGTGGTGATTTTTGGGGTGTCGGTAGACCCGGGAATCCAGGAGGAGAAAGAGGAAGACGTTCTGGCCTCTGCTTCCCTGGTAGCCCGCAGACGGATACTATTAGCTTGGAGGGACTCAAAGCCCCCGAAGTCGGAGACCTGGCTATCGGACATGGCTAGCTTTCTCTGTTTGGAGAAAATCAAGTTCGCCTTGGGAGGGTCAATGTTAGGGTTCACCCGGAGGTGGCAACCGTTCGTCCACTTCTTTGTGGAAAATTCAGCAGAGGGGGGGGGGGGGGGTTAGTTTAGCTCAGAGTAGGGGGTTAATAAAGATGGGACCTGTAAGGGAGACAGACGGCTTTTGCACTATGTTTATAGTTTCATGTACATTGTTTATTTTATTGTTGTTGTAAAACCAAAAATACCTCAATAAAATGTTTATTAAAAAAAATTCAATTTCTCTCCTCTGTGCTGTTTTAATATTTAAACTTTTCAGGTATTTGCAGCAAAATGGGAAACATAAAACCCAGCATTACAATGTGATGGTTATTCAAAGTGTTGGAATAAATCCTGAAGTGCATGTTGCTTTAATTCGACTTCATAATATTCAGCATTGGAGACGGACAGGAAATGATTATGGCAGATGCTGAAAGATAGGAAAGTGTCTGAATTGAAAGCTGTGAAAGGAATTACAGACTAAAAAAGGACGGGTTTTCTAAAGTTTCTTTCCCCACATGTTGAAACCTCAATACAATATTAAATAGCATTCATGGTAGGAAAAACTCAAACAGAACATTCTCACTCCACTAATTTCCGGCTTCCGTATACTACACACCTTTCAATGTTCATACAAAGCCATTGAATAGATTTTAGTTGTTCGTTAAATCTCATAAAATGCAAGGAATCAAATCCTCCCTCACCTCAGGATTAAGTTAGTCAAGTGAATCCTAAGTATGTGTATATTTCAAGTAAAAACATATTTAAATTATTCACCAACATTAAATAAGAATCAGAAATTAAATGTTCAAATTAAAATCATTAAACATCAGATTGGTTCTTCCCTCTGCTCTCTAACTTCTCATGGAGTTCATTTCTATCTCTCCCACACATTGCTTCAAACAAATGACTATGGGTTGAACCTGTGTATCAAGTGCTATTCAACCAGATAGAGCAGCGTGGTCGAATTATTGTCCTCACTAGAATATGGAGGGGGTTCTTCAATGAACAGTGATCAGGAAGAGGAATCTTTTTTCTTCTATTTAGCCTGGAGTGTCGAGATGTAGCATACTGGCTGAAAGAATAGTCAACGGCACGGTAGCACAGTGGTTAGCACAGTGGTTAGCACTGTTGCTTCACAGCTCCAGGGTCCCAGGTTCGATTCCCGGCTTGGGGTCACTGTCTGTGCGGAGCCCGGATGTTTTCCCCGTGTCTGCGTGGGTTCCCTCCGGGTGCTCCGGTTTTCTCCCACAAGTCCCGAAAGATGTGCTTGCTAGGTGAATTGGACATTCCCACAATTCCCGAATGACGTGCTTGCTAGGTGAATTGGACATTCTGAATTCTTCCTGTGTGTACCCAAAGAGGCGCCGGAATGTGGCGACTAGGGGATTTTCCCAGTAACTTCATTGCAGTGTTAATGTAAGCTTACTTGTAACACCAATAAAAATGACAAAGAAAAAGTTCACAATGGCACTGTGGGCTGTGGGAGCACTTTAACCTGGGATGCAGTGGTTGAAGAAGACAGCCTACCATAGGCAACAAATGCTGCCCTTGCCAGTGACACACGTCCAGATCATTAAAAAAAAACTTTAAATCAGTTGGTAGCACTCTCTTGACTTAATCCGTTTTCATCAGTTGAAACCTCTTTTGCCAGGGATGCAAACTAGGACGATACTTCAGTGCAGTCTTCCTGTTCATTTGCACAGTACTGCATTATAACTGCAGCACAGAATCAGCCATTCCACCCAACAGCTCCATGCCAGTGTTTATGCTCCACACAAACCTCCTCCCACCCATCTTCACTTATCCTCATCAACATATCCTGCTAACTTCTCAAATCTCTCATAACTATATGCAATCAAAGCTTCATATCGAGGATTATTTTTGGATTAAACAACAAATACCTCAGGCTTGTTTTCCACTGTTGTTTCATGGCATTAGTGATGGATATAAAACCATCCACAAGTCGGATTCAGAAAATTACTCAAATGTTCCCTTGCAAGTGCCCGGCTGTATATTTAATATTGTTACAAGTGAAGGACACTTCAATTAGGGGAGGGTGAATAACCCTCCGAGTGCCAGCAGTACACAATGCACCTGGCAACGTGTGGCAGGTTTCGCCAACATGTCAGGAACAACCTTTCAGCCCCAAAGTGTGAAAACGAGGCTCTGGCAATTATCCATTAGTAACTAAGCGACAATTGCATGAACACTTACACCAAGGACATTTGGATCTCATCAGCAAATGACAATTTTCTCCACTCAGTTTGCAGAGGATTCAAACACAAATTGCAACGGCAACAGGTTTGCTTATTGCGCTGGGCAATATTTTGATTTTTTTTCAGATCTGTGTCCACTCATTGGGCTAACAGTCAGTGACAAAGCAAATGTCTGCCTTCAATGTTCCAAAACGCAAGACAATATCGACGCTCATGTCGAGCATAAATCCCAGCATAAACTAGTTGGGATTCTCCGGCTGCATTTACCTGGCAATCGGAGAATCCCGCCCGAGGTCGGTGGATTTTTCCATTCTGCGGGGCTCGCCTGTGGCGTTCTTGCGGTGGGCGGGGTGGAGGAATCCAGCCCCATACATTCTGTGTAATGCTGTGTAAAATTTAAATTCTCAATATTCAACAACAACTTCTATTTATACTGCATCTTTAATATAATAAAATGACCCAAGGTGCTGCATTAGAAAACAAAATATGACACTGAAGCAGATAAGGCTTGGTTAACAGGCAGAAAACCGAGTAGGAAAAACCGGGTCATTCTCATATTGACAGTTTTGACTAGTGGACTAAAAACATCAGTGCCTGGGCCCCAGCAGTTCACAATATATGAGAATGACTTGGATGTGGGGGCCAAATGTAATATTTCCAAGTCTGTCAATGACACAAAGCTAGGTGGGAATGTGTGTTGTGAGGAAGATTTAAATTGGGTTCAAGAGGATTTGGACAGACTTAGTCATGTTGTTAGTCTGTGACTTTAGCTTAGTCTGATATTGTCTCTTTGCCTCCCTGATGGCTTTGCGGAGGTCGTATCTAGATTTCTTGTATAGGTCAGGGTCACCTCACCTTCTCAGACCTGAACTTCAGGAGGGAGTGAACCTCCCGATTAAACAATGGTTTCTGGTTGGGGAACGCATGTACGTTTTGGATCCGTGTCCAGTCGTGGGCTATTTGGGTCTCCAAGTAGCGGACGTTGGTCTGAGCTTGCTTAAACGGCTGTCCCCCCCAGCTCTGTTCCTCCCCACTGCGGGTTCACAGGGATGAGCTCCGTCTTGCTCAAGTTGCGTTTGTAACCGGAGAAGGCTCCGAACTCCTTTAGGAGTTTCATTATCCCTTCCATGCTGGTCGATGGGTTCACGATATAGAGGAGCAGGGCATCCGCATGGAATGAGCTCTCTGTTCCCTTTGGTAACCTCTCCATCCCTTTGCCATTCTGAGGGCGATCTCCGGTGGTTCGATTGCCAGGGCGAACAGCAGATATCCCTGCCTCATGCCTCTATGCAGCCGGAAGTATCTAAAGCTGGGGTGTTTGTCCGTATGCTCGCCATGGTTGGGCTGGATAGTGGTTTCACCCAGGAGGCGAACCCTGGCCCAACCCAAACCGTTCCGGTACCTCTGTGAGGTGCTTCTATTCGACTCTATCAAAGGCCTTTTCTGTGCCCAGGGAACACAGTTTCTGGTGTTCTCTCTCCGGATGGGGTCATTATCACGTTCAGCAAGTGCCTGATGTTTGATGTTTGCTACCCGCCCTTGATAAAGCCCGTCTGATCCTCTGCGACTACCTCTGACACACAGCTCTCCAGCCACCTCGCCAGGGCCTTCACAGGATCTTTGCATCGACATCCGTGTACTGTGTGCAGCGTGGTCAGAGATTACAATTGCAGAGTATTACCCCTTGAAACACCGATTTCCCCACTATGAAGAAGTTAAATCTCGCGTAGACCCTGTGGACCTGGGAAAAGAAGGAGAACTCTCTATCTCCTGGGTCCCTATCCCCAAGGGTCCACTGCCCCCATCTTCTCCCTGAATGTGTTCAGCTCCCTTGTCATATTTGTTAGTTTCCCTAATTTGGGGCTGTCTGCCCGTGGTTCTGTACACAGTTAAAGCACCCTCCTTCCATTATGTGTTGGTGCGTGTCTATGTCAGAGATTTCTTTGTGAATTCCGTGTCGTCCTAGTTGGAAGCATGCATGTTTACCAGGACTACCGGTGCCCCTTCCAGGATACCGCTAATCATGACATACCGGCCCCTGGATCCGTAACCATTCTTGTCGCCTTGGGGGCTGTCCTTTTGATCAGTCTTATGGCCAACCCCCCACAGCCCTCATCCCACAACAGGATTGGTACGTCTGACCAATCCAGCTCTTCCTTATTTGCAGTCGGTCCTTTTCCTTCAGATGTGTCTCCTGGAGGAAGATAACATCGTCCGTCAGACTTTTCAGATGGGCAAAGACTCGGAATATTTTCAGTGGACCATTAAGTCCCCTGATGTTCCAGGTGACTATCCTGAATGGGGGAGGAGGGGGTTTCTGCAGCACCCCCCCTCCCCCCCAACTCCTGTGGGGCCAGCCAGACTCATCTGGTGGATGTGTTGCTGCCCTTCGGGCCCCTGCCCACTCTTATACAGGGCTGCTTTGGCTGTGTTAAATTCAGCGCGGCGCTTGGCTAGGTCTGCACCAATATCCTGGTAGACTGGGACTGAATGGCCCTCCGACTGGCAGGACCAGGTGTGCCTTGCCCAGTTCAGGGTCTTCTCCGATCTAGGTATCGGTGCAGCTTCACTATTACGGGTTTTGCCTGCTGCCCTGGTTTAGGTTTTGGCCGGAGTGATCTGGGGGCTCAGTCTGTCTCCGGGGGTTTGGGAAAGCTTTCCCTTCTGACCAGATTACCCTGTGCTTCATATTCTGTGGGGTTCCTGCCCTCGAGGCCCTCTGGCAAGCCCACGATACGGAGATTCTAGCGATGCGACCAGTTCTCCTGGTCCCCCACCTTCCCCTTCAGTGCCCCTGACATCGCCACCAACCTTGCCACTTCTGTTTCTGGGAGGCGATTCAGTCACTCTAGTCGGTCGCCGCTTCCTCTCGGTCCCTGATTGTTGCCTCCTGAGCCTCCAGTTGTCTCCAACGCTGCCTTGAAGTGGGCTCAGGCATCTGTGACCGCCGCCTTCACTGTCCCCATCATTTCCAACTTGATGGTATCTGTGTGTTTCTGGATCTCCTGAGTCATGAGGTCCACCCACTCACTCAGGTACGGCCGACTCCGACCCGCTCCTCGTGTTCGCCATCATCCTGTTCCTCCGCTCCAGGCTGGCCCTGCCAGCCTTTCGGGCCCTGGAGCTATTGCCGGGCATTTCTCAGTCGTTGTGGCTGTTTTGTGGAAGTGTGTGTGGAGGGGCGGGGGCTGTATTCAGCTGGTTGGTGGATTATTTTCGTACAAAAATGCCGTTTTTCGGAGTTCCCGGAGGAGAACCGACTCCCCTATGTCCGGTCAGCACATCCCCCTCTCCGCAAGTGCTGGTTTCTCCTTATTTACTCCAAACAAAACCCTTCATGATTTTGAACACTTCTATCAAATCTCTTTTCAACGTTCTCCGCTCCGGGGAGAACTTTGCCTGTTTCTCCGTGTAACTGAATTCCCTTCATCTCTGGTACCATTCCAGTAAGTTTCTTCTGGCCCTCTCTGAGGCCTTGACATCTTTCCTAAAGTGGTTCCCATATTCCAACTGAGGGCTAATCGATGATTTATAAAGGTTGAGCATAAACCTTCTGTACTCTATGCCTCACTTTATAAAGTCAAGGATCCCCAATGCTTTTTAAATTTCTCAACCTCTCCTGCCACTTTTAAAGATTTGTTCAAACTTTCCCCAGGTCCCTCTGCATCCGTATACAATTGTACTATTTATATTGTCTCTCCTCATTCTCCCTTCCAAAATATATCACTTCACACACTTCTCTGTAACAGATTCCAAACATGAACACTGGTTTGTTACCTCTGCGAGCTACAAACTGATTTTGTACCACAAAATTTAACTTGGAATTGTTCTATAGTATCTCACCCCTCTCCCCAAATTGTTTCCAACTGAACTATCAAGCTCACAACTACCTAGTCTTATTCTTCTCTCCATTCTGATGCCAACTTGTTCAATTTCCCCTTCACCTCAACGTTAATGCCCTTGCCACAAAGGATTTGACACTAAAGAATGCATTTTCAGCCAATTGAACTCAGAAAACTGTAGCTCACGTCTCACTCCAAATCTCCGATGATACTCCCACTGCAGTACTGAGGAAGTCAGCATTCGGATAAGACATTAAACAAAGGCCTCACCCACTTTCCCAGGTGGATGCAAAAGATTCTTGCTACTATTCGAAGAAAGGAAGGGGAGTTATCCCTCCTGCCGTAGCCAATAGCTATCCCGCAAACATCACAAAAAAAATCCCACGCCATCTTGCTGCTGCGTATGGGATCTTGCTATGCGCAAATTGGCCAACGCGTTTCCTATAGTATAGCAGTGACTACAAACAAAAGGTATTTCAATGACTGTGTGAAGTGTTTTGGAACATCTTGGGGTCACAAAAGGTGCTATATAAATGCAAGCCCTTCATTTCTGTTGAGGACGCTTCTTCAATCAATCAAACATCAATGAGCTTGGCAGGTTGATCTTGTCAATCGATATCAGCAACGAGACTGGACGATTTTTCAGCATTTGGAAACCTGATACAGGGCTACTGCCTGAGTGTAGCAGACCTGGGGGCTATACTTGGATGTGTAAATCTGTCCATGCTCTGGGATATAGTGTCACAGTATAATGGGGCAGTGTGGAAGATCTCAGCAGGTCATGTAAGTCCAGCACTCTCTCAGATCAATCTTCTCCAATGTTTTCAAAATGAAAGGTTAAAAATAAGCTGATGAATGTAGTGGAACAGCTAAATCATTACCGCAGAACTATTGACAAGAGGCTAGATTCACATTTTACAATGCAACACACTGGGAGATATAAACTGGCAGTGCATACATCCTTTTGGCAGAATTGTCATTAAGCAGAGGAGACAAGATGTAAGGCAATTGGCAAAAGACCCAGAGGCAAGATATGGAGAATATTTTTGAAATGCAGCGAGTTGTTATAATCTGCAATGTGCTGCTGGAAGGGAGGCAGATGATTCAAAAGTAACTTTCAAAAGGGAATCAGATTCATACTTGAAATTGAAAGATTTACAGGGGTATGGGGCAACAATGGATGGGTGGGAGCAATTGAATAGTCTATTAAAGAGCGAGCATAGGTACAAAGAGTCAAATGGCCTTCTGTGCTGTAATCTGTTTCGATGAATGTATGTGGTAACGCAGAAGGCAAGAATATGGAATGTAAACGTAGTGAATGCAATCAAGTTCAAGTGTAACCTGAGAGTGTAACCTGGATGAGATGTGCAAAATTCCCAGGTTTTGATTGAAGTTCTGGAAATCTTTAGCCCCCCACATCAAAGCGAGTCCACTCAGGGACAAGGGGCAATTTCAAAAAGGAACATCACCAAAATCGTTTTGGAACAGGAGGAGGTCACGTTGTCCCTCGAGCCTACTGTACCATTTAATGAGGCCTCCGGCCTTTGGGTCTGTGTTCTCTAAATCAGCCTTCAGGACGGGCAGCAACGCAGAATCGCCGAGCAGAAACTGATAGCCAAGTTCCGCACACATGAGTACGGCCTCAACCGGACCCTTGGATTCATGTCGCATTACATTCACACCCCCCCCCCCGCCATCTGGCCTGGGCTTGCGAATCCTACCAACTGGCCTGGCTTGAGACAATTCACACCTCTTTAACCTGTGATTATCCCTCTCTCCAGTCGCACCATCTGGACCTGTAAAGACTTAATTACCTGCAAAGACTCACATTCAAAGTATCATCTTGCATCTTTGACTTTGTCTATATATGTGGTTGTGGAACCCACCTCTTCATTCACCCGAGGAACGAGCTGCGCTCCGAAAGCTTGTGATTCCAAACTAACCTGTTGGACTTTAACCTGGAGTTGTAAGACTTCTTACTGTGCCCACCCCAGTATCTCTACATCATGAGGCCTTGGCTGGTCTATGACCTAATTCCTTTTATCCGCCTTTGCCCCATATCCCTTAACAGTTTTAGTTCACAAAAATCTATCTAACTCAAGTTTAAAATTAACAACTGAATGTATACTGTTTCCATTTGTGGAATAAAGAACAGTGATGCCCAATAAAATCCAGCCCAATGTCTCCGAATTATGAATCCAGTAACATATTCAACATACCAACTTTCCCAATTTGGCTCAAGCAGCCCGTGTGGGCCTTTATGCTCTGCACAAACCTCCTCTGACCCCTCTGCATCTAACCCTCTACCTCTATTCCTGGCTGGCTAAAGTGCCATTCATGCCAAAACTGGGATGTTGATGGTACAGAATGGGTGTTGCATTTTCCCACATAACAACTACCACTGTTCTTCTACAGTAATCAAAGCACTTTTATGTGCTGTGGCAGTCCCAATACCTTTGCACCATCGCCTGTACTAATCATTACAAAACTGCACCTTTAATCTACTTATGGAAGTTTTCTCTTTACATTCTTTCACTTTTGCTTTAAGCATACTTTCTGCAGTCAAGTGAAACCAAACAACACATTTCCCAGACTTCAAACGAGTAAAATATTTAATTCGGCGTCAGTGCAAACCCACAGTCCAGCAAGGTACATAATGCGGAGAGATATCCACTCACGCTATGGACTCTGGATAACCCAAGACATGCCACCCACAGCTCCTTGTTACCAGAGCTTTTAAGGCTAACACACCCACATGAAGAGACGCCCACGGGTTTAAGGATGCAGCTTCCTGTTTTACAGCCCATACATCGAAAAAGTTTAATGTACAGTGGAGACCTTTAAATAAGTGAGGTCAAACTTAAGTTTTCTTTCACAAAATTGAACTGATCTTATCAAGTTTTGATTACAGCATTGGTTTCATCTCTCCACAACATAATCCTTTGAGCTGTGAATTTTCATTCTGGCTTTTAACAAGGGCTTTATACTGTGGAGGAGCTAAACCCTTTATAAATGTTTAGATCGTCCGAAATTCCAACCAACAGTTTAAAACAACAACATGCCTTCATATAGTGCCTTTAATATAGAAGAATATCCCAAAGCACTTCAATGAATCGTACAACAGAGCAACTTGCACCAAGGTGGGAATATTCAGAGCGGCGAACAAAATATAAGCTGTTTGGTTTGAAACTGTGACTGCCTGCAATGGCTTGGTGGATAAAGTAAGAAGTCTTACCAACACCAGGTTAAAGTCCAACAGGTTTGTTTCAAATCACTAGCTTTCGGAGTGCAGCTCCTTCCTCAGGTGAATCTTGGGGGATAAAAATACCATCCTATTCTCATAGCGGGTCTTACAGCTTTCATCACTGGTCCATACGGGGCGCTCTTAGTTGCGGTTCTTCAATTAATTTCAGTACCCTTGAATTAGCGAGAAAGAAACAGAAATAGCAGGCACTTTGACTCCTGCTCTCCATCCAATGAATTCTGCCGGCAAGTGTGTGTACACGTGTGAGTCCTTGTGTGAGTGTCTGTGGGATTGGATTGGATTTGTTTACTGTCACATGTACCAAGGCACAGTGAAAAGTATTTTTCTGCGAGCGTGAAAAGAAAAGGAAATAAAAGGAAATACATAATAGGGCAACACAAGGTACACAATGTAACAACATATCACCGGCATCGGATGAAGCATACAGGGTACAGTGTTAATGAGTCCAGTCCATAAGAGGGTCGTTTAGGAGTCTGGTAACAGTGGGGAAGAAGCTGTTTTTGAGTCTGTTTGTGCGTGTTCTCAGACTTCTGTATCTCCTGCCCGATGGAAGAAGTTGGAAGAGTGAGTAAGCCGGGTGGGAGGGGTCTTTGATTATGCTGCCCGTTTTCCCCAGGCAGCGGGAGGTGTAGATGGAGTCAATGGATGGGAGGCAGGTTCGTGTGATGGACTGGGCTGTGTTCACAACTCTCTGAAGTTTCTTGCGGTCTTGGGCCGAGCAGATGCCATACCAGGCTGTGATGCAGCCCGATAGGATGCTTTCTATGGTGCATCTGTAAAAGTTGGTCAGAGTTAATGTAGACATGCCGAATTTCCTTAGTTTCCTGAGGAAGTACAGGCGCTGCTGTGCTTTCTTGGTGGTAGCATCGACGTGAGTGGACCAGGACATATTTTTGGAGATGTGCACCCCTGGGAATTTGAAGTTGTCAACCATCTCCACCTCGGCCCTGTTGATGCTGATTGGGGTGTGCACAGTACTTTGCTTCCTGAAGTCAATGACCAGCTCTTTAGTTTTGCTGGCATTGAGGGAGAGATTGTTGTTGCTGCACCACTCCACTAGGTTCTCTATCTCCCTCCTGTATTGTGACTCGTTGTTATTCGAGATCCGGCCCACTGTGGTCGTATCGTCAGCAAACTTGTAGATGTGAGTTGGAACCAAATTTTGCCATGCAGTCGTTTGTGCACAGGGAGTAGAGTAGGGGGCTAAGTACGCAGCCTTGCGGGGCCCCGGTATTGAGGACTATTGTGGAGGAGGTGTTGGTGTTCATTCTTACTGACTGTGGTCTGTGGGTTAGAAAGTCGAGGATCCAGTTGCGGAGTGGAGAGCCAAGTCCTAGGTTTTGAAGCTTTGATATGAGCTTGGCTGGGATTATGGTGTTGAAGGCGGAGCTGTAGTCAATAAATAGGAGTCTGATGTAGGAGTCCTTGTTTTCAAGATGCTCTAGGGATGAGTGTAGGGCCAGGGAAATGATGTCTGATGTGGACTGATTGCGACGGTATGCGAATTGAAGTGGGGTCAAGGCATTCCGGGAGTATGGAGGTGATACGCTTCATGATCAGCCTCTCGAAGCACTTCATTACAACTGACGTCAGGGCCACCGGGCGGTAGTCATTGAGGCATGTTGCCTGGTTCTTCTTTGGTACCGGTATGATGGTGGTCTTCTTGAAGCAGGTGGGGACCTCGGAGTGGAGTAGGGACAGGTTAAAGATGTCTGTGAATACCTCTGCCAGCTAGTCCGCGCAGGCTCTGAGTGCGCGACCAGGGATCCCGTCCGGGCCCATCGCCTTCCGTGGGTTCACTTTCAGGAAGGCCGATCTGACTTTGGAAGCTGTGATGGTGGGTATGGGTGAGCTATGGGTTGCTGGGGCACTCGACAGCGGATTGGTGGTTTCCTGCTCGAACCGAGCATAGAATGCATTGTGTTCATCGGGGAGGGGTGCACTGCTGCCAGAGATACTGCTCGGCTTCGCTTTGTACAGCAACTAAGATTCTAGATTTAGCTAAGGCTGACCTGAATGTAATTTTCATAGTAACTTCATTGAAGTGTTAATGTAAGTCTATTTGTGACAATAAAGATTATTATTAAATTACTTTCCACAATAACTGGACAAATAATAATAATAATCTTTATTATTGTCACAAGTAGACTGACATTAACACTGCAATGAAGTTACTGTGAAAAGCCCCTAGTCGCCACATTCCGGCGCCTGTTCGGGTACACAGAGGGAGAATTCAGAATGTGCAATTTACCTAACAGCACGTCTTTTGGGACTTGTGGGAGGAAAGTGGAGCACCCGGAGGAAACCCACGTAGACACGGGGAGAACGTGCAGACTCTGCACAGACAGTGACCCAAGCCGAGAATCGAACCCGGGACCCTAGCGCTGTGAAACAATAGTGCTAACCACTGTGTTACCGTTTCTTTAGAACCATTTAAAACCCCAAGGGCAAGAGCTGTGATTGCCAATAAAAGCCTTGGATGATAAGAGAGAGAAAAGGACAACATAAAGCTAAAACACACAAAAATGCAAAAAACAGCCCAGATCTGATGGCTTAGAGGTACAAAAAACAAAAAGGTGACAAAACAGATAGTATGAGCTAGCAGGAGGGAGTGTCAAAAGGAATTTGCAAATTATATCAAAAATTTATGTCAACATTTGTACAATGAAATTAGGAAAAAGAGAGGGTGGTCAGGAACAACGCGGGCCCCTCAATAATGGACAGCGGTAACATTGTAAATGAAAATAAGGAAGTGGCAGATATGTTGAATAATTATTTGTCGTCAGCATTTACCGCAGAGGAAGAGGATAGCATGCCGGACGTCCCAAGGAAACTAATACTGAATCAAGATATTAAGGGGAACAGATAGAGTAGATAGTGAGAAACTATTTCCGCTGGTTGGGGAGTGTAAGGCTAGGGGGCATAATCTAAAAATTAGTGCCAGCCAGTCAGGAGTGAAGTTAGGAAACTTTGCAAAAAGAGTGCGAGAGCTATGGAGCTCTCTTCTGCAAGCAGCAACTGCTGCTTGGTCAGTTGTTAATTTAAACTCTGAAATTAAGATTTTTGCTTCACCACAGTTATTAAGCATTATCTGGCAAATGCTGGTATAAGAAGTTAGGTGAGTATATGGAGAATCTGCGATGGTTTCACTGGAACAGATTCAAGAGATTATGGGCAGCCTGCTGTTCCAATGTTCCTAATAGTGTGTATGTGTGCCTATGTGTGTGCGAATACTTGCAGGTGTATAATAATAATAATAATAATAATAATAATAATAATAATAATAATAATCGCTTCTTGTCACAAGTAGGCTTCAATGAAGTTACTGTGAAAAGCCCCTAGTCGCCACATTCTGGCACCTGTTCGGGGAGGCTGCTACGGGAATTGAACCCGCGCGGCTGGCCTTGTTCTGCATTAGAAGCCAGCTGTTTAGCCCACTGTGCTAAACCAGCCCCTAAGGTGACTTGAAAGCAAGTGTGTATGTCCACGATGTGCAAAAGTGTTGGGAGGAAAGAGAAATATTGGGTTTGGAGAGAATCACACTTGACTGTGGTTCTGCTGATAGTGTTTTTATATAAATATTTTTGTTCTCCTTTGTCACATTTTAATCAAAATTTGCAACAACAGATGATAACAAATCCAATGACAATCCCTGAGCCAACAATCCACCTATTGATCAATGTCATCCAATTCATTAAGCTGCATGATAAACACGAACCATAAGTTGTAGAACCCTAACCCTACCATCCTCCCCCTCAACTCGAGCTTTACTCAGCATTAAGAACTCCAGCAGATCCCCCCACCATGTCGAGGCACAGGATGGAGAAGGTGACCTGCACCCTAACAGAATCTGCCTTCGGGCGATTAGCGAGGCGAAGGCCAAAGCCTCTGTCCGGCTTCCAACCCAGGCCGATCTGACACCCCGAATATGGCTCCTCGGGGACCCGGTGCGAGTCTCACATGCACCACCTTTGAGGGTACCTTAAAGACCTCCCTCCAAGGCTCCTCGAGTTTTGGACAGGACCAAAACATGAACGTGATTAGTGCCCCCCCAAACCCCCCCCACACCGTTAACAAACATTCTCCATCCCCTCAAAAAGTCGGCTAATCCTCACCCTTGTGAGGTGCGCCCTATACACCACCTTCAACTGTATCAGCCCCAACCTCGCACACAAAGTTGAGGCATTCATCCTCCGGAGCACCTCACACCATGACCCCTCCTCAATATCCTCCCCCAACTCTTCCTCCCACTTTGCCTTAATCCTCTCTAACGATACCTTATCTTCCTCCAGAATCACCCCATAAATCGCTGCCACCACCCCTTTCTCCATTTCCCCTGTCGTCAATATCTCTTCCAAGTGTGGGAACCGGAGTCATTGGAAAGCTCTGTACCTCCTTCCTGGCAAAATTTAGGACCTGTGTATACCTAATCATCTCCCCCTGCCCCAACCCATATTTCGCCCCCAGCTCGTCCAACTTCACAAACTGGCCTCCCAGAAATAAATCCTTTAATATGCTAACTCACCTCCATTCCCATCTCCGAAACTTCCCATCCCACCTTCCCGGCACGAATCTATGATTCCCTCGAATCGGCGTTTCCCTTGACCCCGCCCACAACCTGAAGTGCTGGCACAGCTGCCTCCAGATCTTCAGGTTGCCACCACCACCAGACTCCCTGAATATTTCCCTGGGGCCATGGGGAGCGGTGCTGTTGCCACAACACCCTTAACCCCGACCCCCTGCAGGTTCTGCTCATAGTTGAATGTCGTGTTGGTGTTCATTAAACTCAGTTAAGAGAAATCCTGAAACAACTGTGGAACTGCATGGTCAGTGTTTTTAGCAACAGACAGGGGAACTGGGTGGTAGAAAAGATAAAGACGAGTGAATCCATGGTATGGAATTCAACCATGAAAGGCAAGTGGCAGGCACATAGTAATCATAGAATCATAGAATTTACAGTGTCGAAGGAGGCCATTCAGCCCATCGAGCCTACATCGGCCCTTGGAATGAACACCCCACTTATGCCCAGGCCTCCACCCTATTCCTGTAACCTAGTAACCCCACCTAATCTTTTTAGACACTAAGGGCAATTTAGCATGGCCAATCCACCTAACCTGCACGTCTTTGGACTGTGGGAGAAAACAGGCGTACCCGGAGGAAACCCACCCACACACGGGGAGAACGTGCAGACTCTTCACAGTCACCCAAGCCGGGAATCAAACCTGGGACCCTGGAGCTGTGAAGCAACAGTGCTGCCCACCTACCTATCGCAGTCCATCTGCAGATATTGAACTTCTTAATGTATGGTGCTGTGTTTACCCATCCACACAGTTACCTTCATCAGTAACTCAACCCGGTTGTCATGGTTTTGCCCTTCCTAAACGTTGGCAATATGTTTGCATACTCCACTGATTTTGGAGGCTGATTTTGATTTTCTGTTAAGCAAACTTTGGCATCGATCCCAAACCTCAACTCAAAATATTTAGCACAGTTTCTGGGAAGTACTGCTGTACACATCAGGTACATTGTGGAATCTCCAGTTCACCTCTGAAGCTGGGCTGGATCCAGCTCAGCAGATACCTCCCGTGCAGGTGACTGCTAAAGACTTCCACCCATCAAACATAGCCAGGACAGAAGCCATTGCTTCTGAAGCCCCGTCACAAACTCCATTCCCTAGCTTTAGGTTTGAGCTGAGATTCAGACTTCATATTCTCTCCATCGTCATAACCTTTCACCTCCTTAGTATCACCCGTCTCATCCATGATCTGTTCCCTCCAGACTGGAGTATTCCAATGCCCTCCAGTCTAATCAATGCCCTCCAGTCTAACCTGCCAAGTTTTATAAATTGGAGCGCATCAAAAACTCTGCTGTCTGTATTCTAACTTGCAACAAGTCTTGTTCACCCATTACCCTGTGCTTACTGGCCTACCCGGTTTCCCAGTCTGGCAATGCCTCAAGTTTAAAATTCTCATCGGTGTTTTCAAACTCTCTCCATGGCCCAGCCTCTTGCCATCTCTATAATCTCCTCCAGAACCTTCAAATCCTTCACAATCTCTGATTTCTCCACTCCTGGCTTCATGTTCATGCCCAATTTAATCACTCCACCATTGGTGATTATGGCTTGAGCTGACTAGGCCCTCCCACTCCTCAATCTCTGTATCCCCCTCAACCTCTGCTCCCCTAAAACCTACCTATCAAAATATCGGTTTACACAGAAGCAAAATACCACAGATTCAGGAAATTTGAAATGAAAATAGTGGAAATACTGAGCGGGTCAGGCAGCCACTGTGCCCTGACATTTGGGGCCAGATTTTTAAAAGCACCTCCAAAAATGGATTTCACGAAGGGGAGATTTTCGCCATCAAGTATGTAGAGTTAGAATTCTCATATGTTTTTAGGAGATTATTTTATTTCATCAGCACATGACTCCTGAGATCCGCCCATGGTGGATATGAGGTGAGTTGGCACTGAATTGGCCTGGAGGGGAGATGGGGAGTGGGTGGACATGGTGGATGGTGAGGGTGTAAGGAGTCAGGGCTAGAGGGCCTAACTACTTTTATTACAACTGGAATGAAATCCAGCACTCGCGCTCACATCCCCACTTCAGCAAAAACTGCGTGTTACCGGGCATTATAAACTGCGTCTGCTCAGCCAAGATATTTCCTTACACAGTTACCCCGCTTTAGATCTCTCTCCACAGATGCTTCCTGACCTATCAAGTATTTCTAGAATATTCTGTTTTTATTGCAGATATCTCATGTGGTTAAGTACCAAATTATGTTTGATAACCTTGGGATATTTTACTGTGTTAAAGATATTGTATAAATGCATGTTAATAATAATCTTTATTGTCACAAGTAGGCTTACATTAACACTGTAATGAAGTTACTGTGAAAAGCCCCTAGTCACCACATTCCGGCGCCTGTTCGGGTACACGGAGGGAGAATTCAGAATGTCCAACTGACCTAAAAGCACGTCTTTCGGGGCTTGTGGGAAGAAACTGGAGCACCCGGAGAAAACCCACGCAGATACGGGGATAACGTGCAGACTCCGCAGAGACAGTGACCCAAGATGGGAATCGAACCTGGGACCCTGGCGCTAGAAGCCATGGTGCTAACCACTGTGCTACCATGCTGCCCTTGTTGTTGCATGTTGTTGTTTGTGGATAAAATTGGTTTATTAACCTTCCACCTGTCGAATTAAAGGGTATTAAAGATCAAAGAATACGTGGGGACGGGAGGCGGGGTCAGGGTATTCAATTTGATGATCAGCCACGATCATAATGAATGGCAGACCAGACTCGAAGGGCCGAATGGCCTACTCCTGCTTCTATTTTCGATGTATGCTTCTGTTTTCATTACAATAGATAGGGGAGTGGTAAACGTGCATAGTTAAAAAAGGCTGAATTTATATATTTGTTTCATGAGCCACACAATAGCATATAGTGTTGTAGGAGCACTGATCACCACGTATTAATCCATGGTTTGATTAATTTGCAAATGTCTCAAATTGTTGACACTAAACATTTAGTGTCTTGTTATTGAATTTGAAAAGAAAAAAGGATCGCAGAGAAATAAATATATACAGGATTTTTCATGACCTCATCTATTCCCAAAACGCTTCAGTCAATGAAGACTTTTTGAAATGTAGTGACTAATGTAACAAACGAGGCCGTTAATTTACACAGCAAGAGCCCACAGACAGCAGCAGGGATAATGAGCAGATAATCCGCTTTTTTTAAATGAAGTAGGTTGGGGAGTAAATATTTGGCAGGATGCAAAGGAGGACTCTGCCTGTTTGTCATTATCGGAGGGGGCTAACACAGCTTCACTTTAACGTCGCACCTGAAAGACGGCCGCCTGACTGAGCAGCACTCTCTCGGTGCCATACGTAAGTGTCGGTCTCGGGTTCTTTCCTCTGGAGTAGAGCTTGAACCCACAACCTTATGACTCAGAGGTGATGCTGCTGTTGGCTGAGGCACTTCTGACACTCAACTATCCATCGGTGAAATACCAGGTGAACGATTATCCCTTCCAAACCTCACAGCCCTCCAGCACAGCAATCCAGCAGAAAGGATATCAGCATGGATAGGACTGAGAAACTGGAGGTTTGACGGCCAAATCGGCTTGCACAGATAACCCACAAATGTCACAAATCTTGCAACAATTTCGGAGCAATCAGCGGATAGATTTTGGACACAGCCAAAAGACAGCGAGATACGTACCTCGGAGAATTAGCCAACTACAATGGGTCAGCCAGGTCACAACTATTGCACAGTCCTCCTTGAACTGAGAAGGTGGTGGTGGGCATGTTTCATCGGAGGACTCTGAACCTGATGGACCTGATGAACCCTATACGCAGGGTGCTCTTTCCCAGGGTCGATGCAGACCTGACGGTCCGAATGGCCTTCTTCTGCACTGTAGGGATTCTACCATTTGTCTAATGAATGAGATTGAACAGGATAATGAGAATATTAGAAGGCTAAGGGGGACAGTGGGACAGTTGGGGTATTTGAGAGGCGAGTTTTCTGGACAAGATCACGTACCAGAAGAATTGGCTTTGGACAAAGAATTGGAATGTTCGGGGGATGAGATTGGTCAGAGTTCAAGCAGTTAGAACTAAACTAAAATGTTTAAACTTCATTCTAAATCAAAAAAGTTATGCTTGTTTCAGGGGGGAGAAAAATGAACATAAAAGTTCATCAAGAAGGAAAGACTTGCCTGTGTATTTTGCGCTTTTCATGGCTTCACAATATCCCAAAGCCCTTTCCAGTCAATGAAGTACTTTTGAAGTGTAGTCACTGTTGTCATGTAGCAAATGTAGCAACCAAATGTAGCAACCAGTCCAAAGATGTGCGGGTTAGGTGGATTGGCCATGCTAAATTGCCCGTAGTGTCCTAAAAAGTAAGGTTAAGGGGGGCTGTTGGGTTACGGGTATAGAGTGGATACGTGGGTTTGAGTAGGGTGATCATTGCTCGGCACAACATCGAGGGCCGAAGGGCCTGTTCTGTGCTGTACTGTTCTATGTTCTAATTTGTGCACAGCAAGCTCCCACAAACAACACTCACAACTGGTTTGGGGCTGGTTTAGCACACTGGGCTAAATCTCTGGCTTTTAAAGCAGACCAAGGCAGGCCAGCAGCACGGTTCAATTCCCGTCCCAGCCTCCCTGAACAGGCGCCGGAATGTGGCGACTAGGGGCTTTTCACAGTAACTTCATTGAAGCCTACTTGTGACAATAAGCGATTTTCATTTCATTTCAACGACTAGATAAACTGTGTTGAGCGACGTTGGGTTAAAGGATAAATATTAGCTTATGATTTACAGAAGTTTATTTTAAAACAAAAACCTTTATTTTCGATGAATAAATATTTCCAAGCTACAGCGAAGGGAGCCGCGCAAAAGTCCCAAACCATCCTTGGATCTAATTCCACAACTTGGAACAGCATTCTGTCAGCTAATGTTACACAGTGCTAGCTCAGTATTGTGAGTGTCATGTGGAATCTCAGTTCAGGGTTAAATCTGGGTCAGTATATTCTTGAAAGGCTAATTTTATCTGACCAGGGTTAGCAGTGAAAATGTCCCCAGACAACATAAACTTTGGCTACAGTACAATTAAGAAAGACAATACGTGGTTAAGATTAGTTTTGACATTTTTGTTCCTTAACCCTTTATGCACAAAGTTCCCTTTGTAGTTTTTCAAGTTGCACATATGTTTTTTATCAAATGACAGCTGCAAAACCTGATCTTGAATATTTCAAGGGAAGAAATAAAGAAACAAGGAACAGATCTTCCACTTCAAAAAAAAACAAATTGTGAGCGAGTTATGTTATTCTCAGTACGCAAGTGTTGCCACAATTCTCAAGTATGAAAGTGGTTTTAGCTTACCAGCTGCTTGGAAATTCTGAATGTTCAGAATGTAACAGGCGCAAAATGGGATTCGCAAACTCCAAAGCATCAATGGTGTTCTTGCTTCCTGGTCTTTTAACATAATGACTTTGTTTTTTTAAGAACAAAACATATATATGGGTTCCATATGACCAAACTTTTAAGCGCGTGCCATTATGTTGTACTTGGATCATTTTTTCTTTTAATAGGCCTGTTGTATACATTCAAACTTAATTATACCCAAAACTCTGTGGCAATTAATTTCATCGTAAAAACAACACTTTGAACAATAGCAGCCAGAGGGGGAATCGCCACTTAAACGAGCAGAGGCTTTCGTAAGATGAGCCCCCGATAAGAAATAATGGCGTGTGTCAGTCTTCTTGACTTTCCAATAAAGGTTTTACTGCCGAATGATTCGGACAGCGATTTTTCATTTTAGGATTAAATGTTGCTTCACATGTAGGAGTTGAACTTTTAGAAGCTTCCCAATTCAGGATCAAGGAAGCCATGTTGGAGTGGAATGAGGTACACTTAAGGTCATCCAAACTGATCTGGCTCATCTTTGGGATGGTCACCATTTCTGATAGAGCCTGAAGTGTGTGGTGAGACACCTTGTGGTGGGATTCTGCAATAATGGCGCTATGTCCCCACGCCAACCTAAAACCGATGCCAACCACCCCGGTGTCAACAGCCCCCCGAAAGTGAGGAATTCTCCACTTTCTCGAGGGCTAGGTTTACGGCGGAGTGGTTCCCGCAGCTCCAGCCGGCGCCGAAGGGCCGGTGCGAGTTCGCGCATGAGCGGAACGGCTGGTGTGATCTTGCGCATGTGCGGACCGAACGGCTGGCGTATTTCCACACATGCGCGGAGGTTCCCTTCTCCACGCCGGCCCCCGGGCAATATGGCGGAGCCCTGCAGGGGCCCAGCATGGAGGAATGAAGCCCCCCACGGAACCAGGCCCCGATCGCACGCCAGGCACCGTGGGGCCCCCCCCAGGGTCGGATCCCCCACCCAGGATGGCCCCCACCCGCACACTTATCCCGCCGTGTGTGAGGTGGGTAATACACGCCGGCGGGACTGGGCAAAACTTGACGGCCACTAGGCCCATCGGGGCTCGGAGAATCGCCGGAGGGGCCGCTGTCAACAGCCCCCGACCGGTATGGCGGGAATCCCGCCGGCCCCCAAAAAACGGCATTGGAGAATAGGGAAGCCGGCGTCACGGCGGGATTTGCATCTCCCCCGGGGATTCTCCGACCCTGCCCTTGTATCCACATTGTCGTCTCACTCGGGTCTTAGCCTCTTCAGGTTTGAGAGTCGGGAAAGTGAGTTGTAGAATCGTGGGAGAATGCAAAACGAGGAACCATGAATAGCGGCCAGTCACTAATAATTCCAAGAAGGAATTCAAGAGAAACTCTTTACTCAGAGGGTGGTTAGAATGGGTAGCACAGATACATTTAAAGGGAAGCCACGTACACATGAGGGAGAAATGAACAGAAGAGTGAGTTTATTTTTATTTATTTACGGGATGTGGCCATCTCTGGCTAGGTCAGCATTTACTGCCCCTCCCGAGTTGCCTGTGAGAAGGTGGCAGTGAGCTGCCTTGTTGAACAGTCGCCCAGGTGTAGATACACCCACAGTGCCGTTAGAAAGGGAATTTCAAGATATTGACCCAGCGACTGTGAAGGAACAACGATATATTTGCAAGTGAGGGTAGTGAGTGACTTGGAGAGGAAACTCCAAGTGGTGGCGTTGCCAGGTATCTACTGCCCTTGTCCTTCAGATAATAAAAATAACAATTGCTTATTGTCACAAGTAGGCTTCAATGAAGTTACTGTGTAGCGGTAGTGGGTTTGGAAGATGCTGTCTAAGGAACCTTGGTGAGTTCCTGCAGTGCACCTTGTAGATGGTACACGGCTGCCACTGTTCGTCGGTGGTGGGGGGATTGAATGTTTGTGCAAGGGAGAGCAATCAGGTAAAGTGGGAGGAGGCTCCTTTGGAACACCAACATTGGCATAGAGCTGCTGAGCCTGTTATTCTATGTAATGGAATTTATATCTTGTAGATATCGCCAAGGAGGAGATTCATTGACTTTTTATAGTGCAGGAGGCCACCATTTGGCCCCTCGTGTATGCACCAAATGAGCAATTCACCTCGTGCCATTCCCCTACCTTCTCCTTTTAACTCAGTACATTGTTTCTTTTCAGATAATAATCCAATTCCCTTCTGAAAGCCTCGATTGAAGTTGCCTCCACCACATTCTCAGGCAGAACTTTCCAGATCCTAACCACTTGCTGCATCCTCCAATCACCTTTGCTTCTTTTGCCAATTACTTTTGTTACGGACAGGAGAGGGATTAATTGAAACAGCCCCAATATATCCTGTCACTACCCATCAGTACACAGAAAGTGTTTTTGATTTTTGACTTCCCCTTTATAAGTGATGGGATATTTTCCAATCCTCTGAGGACAAGAGCAAATTTGAGATAAGATAGAGGTTGATTTATTTGTATTTGCACATATGCATACGGGAAGGGTTTTGCAAACCTGTTCCTTTGCACTCAGACAATACAAAGGGTGATAAGAGACTGGAAAGGAGGTTCAGGGCCAGACCACAATAAAATACAAGTTAGGATTTTGCGTGTGTCCAGAGTCCAGAATCAAAAGTTTAATGGGACATTCCTTCTGAGAGGAGGTTGACTGTTGCAGGGTGATCAGCCTTTCCAGAAATGAGACTTCCACGATGGGAGAAGGGACATAGAGTTGAGTTACCCTTGAAGGCGTAAGTACCAATGTTCCAATAGTTTTGCAGTTTTGACGAGGGCCATAGCTCTTTCTGCTTACACCTGCTTGATAGTTAAGATGGTAGACAGCGCAGGCTACAGCTTGGAGTCCTGTTCCCGTTGGAGGTCGGACAGTAACTGCTTATAGCTTCCAACAGCTTGTTAATTAAAGGAAGTCAGTCCGCTCACGTCTCAGTCAGGTTGTTAAATGAGGCTTCAGTTCGAGGCTGCTGTGAATTGACAGATAACACCGTGGACATTAGCACCAGATTGGAGACTAGGGGCAGGATTCTCCGGCCACAATGCGCCCGGGGGAATCCCACCCGAGGTCAATGGATTTTTCCATTGTCGGCATCTCGCCCGTGGTGTTCTTGCGGCGGGAGGGGAGGGAGAATCCAGCCCGAGGAGTTGCAAACAGCTGCCTCTGTTGATAGCTGGTTGGGGCAGATAGACCGTCTGCTGAGCATGTTGGCTTGGTTGGAATGTTTATACGATGCAAGGAGCATTATATTCCAGGGCGTTTGAGACTTTAGCCTTTTGTTTGTTTTCCTGCTCACAAACATCCAGATGTCAGAATATAACCTTCCTGTCGGCCCATCAATCATCCATTTCGAAAATCAGACAAGCAAAAATGAGAAAGTAGTCCGGCTATATCTTCATTCCCATCTCGACTGGGACAATTTAAATCTGTACCTTCTCATTATTGACGTTTTCACTGGTGAGATAGTTATCTCCCTATCTACCCTGTCCAGATTTCTCATGATTTTGAATATCTCTGTCAAATCTCCTCTTGAGCTTCTGTTCTCGAAGCAAAATTGTCCCAGCTTCTCCATCCAACTTTGTAACCAAAGTTTCTCATCTCATGGAACCATTCTTGTGAATCTTTTCTGCAGTCTCTCCAATGCCTTCCCATTTTTCATAAACTGTGGCACCCAGAACTGGACACTATACTCTCAGCTGAGGCCGAACTAGTGGCTCATACAAGTTCAACATAACCTCCATGCTCTTGTATTCTATACCCCCAAAATACTCAATGCTATATTAACTGCTCAATCAATCTGTCCTGCCACCTTCAATGATTTATGCAGGTCCCTCTGCTACTGCACTCCCTTTAGAATGTATCCTTTATCTGATATTGCCTTTCCATGTTTTTCCTACAAAAATGAATCATCTCACACTTCTCTGCGCTGACCTTCAACTGCCACCTGTCCACCCAATCCACCAACTTGTCTATGTCCTTTTGAAGTTTTGCACTATGCTCATCACAGATCAGAATTTTCATATCGTCTGCAAAATTTGAAAGTGTGCCCTGTATGAAAAGCTCTCAGTCATTGCTATATATCACGAAGAGCAAGGGTTCCAAGCTGACCCCTGGGAAACTCCACTACAAACCTTCCTTCAGTCCAAAAAATACCCATTAACCACTACTCTCTGTTTCCTGTCACCAGCCATTTTTTTTAATCCATGTTGCTACTATCCCTTTTTTACCATGAGCTATAACTTTGCTCACAAGTCTGTTGTGCGGCATTGTATCAAATGCCTTTTCGAAGTCCATGTACACCACATCAACAACCTTACCCTCATCAATCCTCTCTGTTGCCCCTCCAATAAACTCCAGCAAGGTAGTTAAACACAATTTTTCCTTAAGAAATCCGTACTGGTTTTCTTAATTAACCCACATGGGTCCATTAATTGTGTCCCTAATTATTGTTTCTAGATGCTCCCCTTCACCAAAATGAAACTGACGAACCTGTAGCGAATGAGGTGAGCACAGCTGTAACATTTGCAATTTTCCAGTTTTCTGCCACCACCCCTGAGTCTAAGGAAAATGGAAAACTATTAACAATGTCTCAGCAATTTCCACTCTCACTTCCCTCAGTAATATTCAATGCATCTCATCCAATCTTGGTGCTTTATCAATTTTAAGTGTAGACTGCTAAGCCCTGATGATAACTTGATAATAAGAACTTGGAAGCAAGTTTTGACTTTTTCAACTCCAAGTTCATTGTCTTCAGTAATCACTTCTCCAAAACAAAACAGTGCCACCTGTATCCTCTTTATATATTGGTGCAGTCTAGTAAACAATAAGTGCAATCTATTAAATAATTAAAACACCAATTCCAATTAAGTACTAGGGAACATGAACTCTTTCCCAACATAGACAGCCAAAATACTATCTCATCCTTATCAGTTTTATATTGTTCTAGTATATTAATTGTCCCCTCTTTCACCGTGGCCTGGGTAGCATCTTCTTCCTTGGCAAAGGTAGATGGCATGTATAATTTAATAGCTCAGCTAATCTCCTGCATAAATCCCATTTTGGTCCTTAAATCGGTCTTACTCATCCTTGTACCATCTTTTTACTATTTCTATGCCTATACAAGACTTTGGAATTCCCTTTTATGTTGGTTGCCAGTCTCTTTTCATACTCTCTCTTTGCTTCTTTTATATGTTTTCTCACTTCCCCTCTGAACCTTCCATATTCAGTCTGGTTCGCAGTTGTATTGTCCATCTGGCATCTGTCATGAACATACTTTTTCTTCTTCATCTTGATCCTTACCTCTTTTCTCATCCAGTGAACTCTGGATTTATTTGTCCTACCTTTCCCTTCCGAAGAAATATACCTTGACTGTGCCCAAACGATCTCTTCTTTGAAGGTAGTCCATAGCTCAGGTCCTATTTTTCCTGCCAACTTTGACTCCAATTTATTTGGCTCAGATCCTTTCTTGTCCCATTGAAGTTAGCTTTCCCCTATTTAATTATTCATGCTGGATTGCTCTTTGTCCTTTTCTATAGCCAATCTAAACCGTATGATATCGTTAACACTCTATCTTAAATGTTCTCCGACTGATACCTAATTCGCTTGGTCCATCTTATTCCCAACAGCCTGTGCCTCCTTGTTGGACTAGAGACTTACTATGAGCACCTGCATCTCACCAATCTTATTTACCACACTCTACACATTCACGTACATACATGGTAAGCCTGACTGAGGCTTTATGACTTTCATCCATGCTCTGACCCCACCTATATAATTTACTATTTGCTGATGTAATGTTTTGAATCTCTTCCAGTGTGCTGTGTATTTATCTTTGAAATTAACTCCTGCTTCCCATCGCCCCTGTCAGCCTCCCCAATTGCACTATCAAATCGCCCTGCAAAGAACACCATCCCGGCCCCATTTGGGTGCAACACCTCTGGCCTGTACAGATCCCATCTCCCCCAGAATATTTAACGAACTCTCTTCTTCAAAAGACAGTGGAAGCAGGACCTTTTAATATTTAATGGCAGAGCTGGATCAATTCTTGATTAAAGAGGGGGTGAAAGGTTATGGAAGGAATGAGGATTGAGCTTACAATCGGATCAGCTGTGATCTTATTGAATGGGGGAGCAGGCTCGAGGGGCCGAGTGGCCTCCTCCTGCTCCTGATTCATATTTGCATATTCATACGTTAAGTCCGGAAAACATTGTATACAAAGTGAACTATGCCAAGTCAAATAATGGCTTCGAAATTAGACTGCAATTAATATTTGATTACATAACACATTCATACAAAATAATAAGAAGTTTCAACCCAATATTGCACAACATAAATTCAAGGTTAAAATTCCTTTTATCTTTAAATTAAAGTTTTTCCAATAAAGGGACAATTTAGTCTGGCCAATCCGCCTATCCTGCACATCTTCCGGTTGTGGGGGTGAGACCCACGTAGACAAGGGGAGAATCTGCAAACTCCACACGGAGATGACCCGGAGCCGGGATCAAACTCGGGTCCGTGAGGCAGCAGTGCTAACCACTATGCCGTCCCTAGGTTACCAATTATTGTCTGTATACCAAGACTTTGAACGCTGGCAATCAGCCCCAAATGCCAGGATACTCAGTACAATTTGAATTTATGTTTCGTGCTCGAGTTTAAGGAAGATCTTGTGGCGCAGTGGTAGTGTCACTGTCTCTGGGCCAAAAACACTGCGTCTGAAACCTACACTGGGGCTTGATGGCCAAGGAAGGTGCGTTCATAATAAGGCCAAACAGATTAAGTTCCAAACTGCAAGTCCTTCCAACGCACACTCTAGTTTATCCTAGACGAGATCTTTTGCTCTGTGGCAGTTTCAAAGAGAGAAAGAACCATTTATAGCGGGTTGTGGAGTCTCAGTCATTGAGGATGTTCAGGACAGTGATTGATTGATTATATATCAAAGGATGTGGGGATAGTGTGGGAAAATGGTGTTGAGGTCAATAATCAGCCATGGTCTAAAATTGATCTAATTAAAAACAGAGGAGGCTCGAGGGGCTGAATGGCGACTCTTGCTCCAATTTTCTATTCTCCGATGTTCACATCCTCTGACCCATGGAGGTTTAGAGTACAGTCTCTGGCAATAAGAAATAGCAATCACAATGCAAACTTCCCATCACATAGATACAGAGAAGATAGGAGCAGGAGGAGGCCTTTTGGCCCTTCGAGCCTGCTCCGCCATTTATCACGATCATGGCTGATCATCCAACTCAATAGCCTAATCCTGCTTTCTCCCCATAACCTTTGATACCATTGTCCCCAAGTGCCATACCCAGCGACCCCTCAAGTATATTCAATGTTTTTGCATCAACTTCTTCCTGTGGTAATGAATTCCACAGGCTCACCACTCTTTGGGTTGAGAAATGTCTCCTCATCTCTGTCCTAAATGGTTTACCCTGAATCCTCAGACTGTGACCCTGGTCCTGGACACACCCATCAACGGGAACATCTTCGCTGCATCTACCCTGTCTAGTCCTGTTAGAATTTTATAAGTCTCTATGAGATCCCCCCGTCATTCTTCTGAACCCGGATCCCCCTCGTTCTTCTGAACTCAGAGTACTTAAGAGATTTGTCCTTCAAACCCCAAAACTAGCTTTTTCCTGAAAGTAACAATGTTAAGGACAGGAGGGGGATTAATTTAAGCAGCCCTGATTTCTCCACTCTCCACCTGTCTGTAAACACAAACATTTTTTTTTGTTTTATAATTTCCATCTTTCAATCCTTCAGTTCTGGAGTGATCCAATCCTCTATTAATTGATCCCACAGCTAACTCAAGACCAGGAAAAATCAGAGGGTTAGTTTATTTTATGCACACAGAAAGTGGGTTTGCAACGTTCCCCACGTTTTGCACTCAGACAATAAAAGAGGGATAAGGGAAAGAAAGAGATACAGGGCAAAAAACATTGACAAAATGAGAATTATTTTTCCAGAGTCCAGAATCAAAAGTCCATTGGTGGTATATTCCTGCAGAGAGGTTAGGAGGCTTAAGCTGATGCAGGGTAATCCACTTTCCAATCGCCTTGATTTCCATGATGGGAGAAGGACGCAGAGATGAATTAGACTTGGAGAAGACACTGGTACATAAATTCAGATGTTCCAGCACAAACAGGCTAGACGAGGGCCAGGCAATTTAGGCTTGTACATAGCTATAGCTCTGCTGCTGTTTTTTTTTTAATTAGAGTACCAAATTCATTTTTTCCAATTAAGGGGCAATTTAGTGTGGCCAATCCACCTACATCTTTGGGTTGTGGGGGCGAAACCCACGCAAACACAGGGAGAATGTGCAAACTCCACACGGACAGTGACCCAGAGCCGGGATCGAACCTGGGACCTCGGCGCCGTGAGACTGCAGTGCTAACCACTCCGCAACCTGCTGCTGTTTTGTTGATGACAAACAGCAGACTGCATTTCCTTGGAATTTGATTTCTGCAGTCACAAGGGGCATTAGCACCTCTTGAAAGATAACAAGGTTGGTGTGGTTTTCTGAAGACTAGAAATTTTCCAGCCCCACTTGACCCGGAGTCGCAACACAACTGAAATTAACTTTTCATTTGAAAAATATTAAAAGTCTTTGTTTGGCCAATATGTACAGTCACCAGGTTTTTAAATTTAAAAATAATTAACTTTTATTAATAACTATAATTACATAGGCAGCAAATGCAACTGGTTAACTGTTGTCTAATTCCTAAGCCCCCTCTTTTTAACTCACCCCACCCTCTATACGGACATACACACAAGACAGACAAACACAAAGGGGAAAGGGGGGGGGGGGGGTGGAATACAAAAAGCAACACACAACCTCTCCTTTCAGCATCCAGGAGCTTTCTCTTGGGTTCTCTGGGAAAAAACCCCGGGCTGGATTCTCCGCTCCGCCACGCCACTTTTCAGCCTCGACCCACCGGCGGGTTTCTCCATTACACCGGTCGGTCAATGGGGTTTCCCATTGTGGGGCAGCCCCACGCCGTCGGGAAACCCCCGGGCGCTGGCAAAACGGAGAATCCCGTCGGCAGAGAATCCCGCCCCACATCTGGTAGGACCCATTCACTGTCTGTTGCTGGGCAGGACACTGTCCTTGGCCAATCCATTAGCCACCAACCAACCAATCAAACCAAATCAGTCCGATCTCTCGGGTTGACATCAAGTTGGAGTTCTTCTGCTCAAAATCTAAATCATCATCGGGCAGTGTACTATTTTGAAACTTTTGAGTTCCTGACTTCCCCTGCTCGACTTAAATATAAATGTCCATGGACCAAAAATGATAACAACAAACTAAAAAATAGAGGAAATAAGTGAATCAACAGAAGGGGCCCTTACAATAGCCAGTCATGGTTTCAGTCAATGTAAAGTTCTTGTTCATTATATTTCAAAAACAATTATAAAGTAGCCAGGATTTTATATATATAGGGCTGGTTTAGCACACGGCTAAATCGCTGGCTTTGAAAGCAGACCAAGGCAGGTCAGCAGCACAGTTCAATTCCCGTACCAGCCTCCCCGAACAGGCGCCGGAATGTGGCGACTAGGGGCTTTTCACAGTAACTTCATTTTGAAGCCTACTCGTGACAATAAGCGATTTTCATTTCATTTTTTTCATTTCATATATATATTTGTTCTTAAATGTCTTTTTAGCATGACAATAGCTCACATCTATTTAGCGCTTTTAATGTTGGAAAATGTCCCAAGATACTTCGCAAGAGCGCTGTCAGATGGGATGACGTAGGATATGTCACCAAAAACTTGGTCAAAGAGCACAGTTTTAAAGGACAGAAGTGGAGAGGTTTTTAGAGGTAATTCTAGAATTTAGGGCCTACACAGTTGGAGGCATGACTGCCAACAGTGGAGCAAAGGAAGTCATGATGAACATAGGCCAGAAATAGAGGATTGCAGAATGTGCAACAATTGTAGGGTCTTTGTGATGTACCTTTACCTGGGACAGACAGGTAAAGATACACCACATTGTCTCTGATGATCCTTTAAGCTTAATCTCAGACTTTCACCAACGATCAGACACTGGGCAATTTTCAATTACTTTACAAGGTGGCTCATGGAATCAAGCAGGTGATATGGACCCTGTTCCCAAGAAGATGCTTAGGTGTTGAAGAGATGCCCACAGAGAGCTGATCGTGCAAGGCGAATGACAAACAGGAATGGGCCCTCCAGCAAAAGGATTGAAAAATGAGTGGAGGATGCAGATTTCAAGCTAAAAGTTGCAACCTTTGCTGACTTGTTAAATATCTGTGCTGCAGTGAGGGAATTCAGCATTACTGAAAAACTGATGGGACAACTGGAAAAAGGAATCTGCCCTGAAGAGGATAGCCCAGGCCAAATATGCCATGGGAACTGTCATAATATACACACAAGTATATGAGGGTGCATAGACACACACTGACTGACACACTGAAAGACCAATCAGCACACAGAACACAGCAGCCAATCACCAGACAGGACACTGCCACGATAAAGCCAGAGGGCACTAGTTTTCCCGCTCATTCGGGATGCAGCCTCTGAGACAGCCAGAGCCAGTGATCAGCAACACGAACATCTACCATCTGCTGGCAGTATGGTCTGGTCAGATTAGCCATAGGTCTCCAGTCAACTCAACATAGTGTCAACCCACAGTGCAAGTATGTTTAACAGCTCATAGTTAAATAAAATAGAGTTGTACTTCTGCAAGTGTTGGTAGCCTGTCTCTCTCTCTGCTCCGGTAAAGGCAGTCCTCACAGACCCAGCATACCCAACACAACAGGAACAGAGAGCAGCCACTGGCCATGGCCTTGTAAGGTAAGTTATCGGAATGGGTGCTCAGAAATCATCTGAATCCTTCTGTCGCACTAGAAATGCGTTTAAATGCATTTATGTGGCCAAATCAAAGTCCAGCAAAGATTTCAGAACAACAGCTAGTTGGTGTAGCTGCGTTATGGAACCTAAATGTCCAGTGTTGCGGCAGAAGACCAATATAGTTCAGAGACTACCAAATTTCATAGAATCCCTACAGTGCTGAAGGAGGCAACTCGGCCTGTCGAGTCTGCACTGACTCTCTGAAAGAGCACTCCATCCTGATGCACACGTCCACCTTATCCCCGTAATCCCACCCAACCTTTGGACACTAAGGGACAATATTTATCATAGCCAATCCACCTAACCTGCACATCTTTGGACACTAAGAGGTAATTTAGCGCGGCCAATCCACATCTTGGTGAACCTTCTTTGCACTCTCTCGAAAGCTTCCACGCCCTTCTGATAATGTTGTGACCAGAACTGCACGCAATATTCCAAATGCGGCCTAACCAAGGTTTTATTTAGCTGTAACATGATTTCCCAACTCCAGCACTCAATGCCCCAGCTGATGAAGGCAAGCATGCCGTCTGCCTTCTTAATCACCTTGGTCACTGTGTTGCCACTTTTAGGGAATTGTGGACCTGCACGCTGAGATCCCTCTGTATGTTAATGTTCCTGAGGGTTCTGCCAGTTACAGTATAATTCATACCTAGATTTGATCCTCCAAAATGCATCACCTCGCATTTGTCTGGATTAAACTCATCTGCCATTTCTGTGCCCAAGTCTCCAATCTATCTACATCCTGTTGACAATCCTCATCACTATCATCAACTCCACCAATCTTTGTGTCATCCGCAAATTTACTAATCAGACCACCCAGTTGTCTTCAGATCATTTATAAATACTATAAATAATAGAGGTCCCAGCACTGATCCCTGCAGCATACCACTAGCTACAGATCTCCATTCTGAAAAACACCCTTCCATCACTACTGTCTTCTATAACCAAGCCATTTCTGTAACCATCTAGCCAGCCTAATCCCATATGATTTTAGTCTACCATGTGGGACCTTGTCATACGCCTTACTAAAGTCCATATATACTACATCCACAGCCCTTCCCTCATCAATTTTCTTTGTCACCTCTTCAAAAAACTCAAATCATGTTGGTGAGACATGACCCTCCCCGTACAAAACCAAGCTGCCGTCTCTAAATGACAGTGACGTTGAAGGAGCATCTTGCCAAATACATGAATAGGATGGGAATAGAGGGATATGGATCCCGGAAGTGTAGAAGATTTTAGTTTAGACGGGCAGCATGGTCGGCGCAGGCTCGGAGGGCCAAAGGGCCTGTTCCTGTGCTGTACTTTTCCTTGTTCTTTGTTCTAACTAGTCCTTTTTCTTCCAAATGTGCATATATCCTGTCCATCAATAACTTTTCCAAAAGCTTCCCCACCACTGATGTCAGGCTCTTTGGCCTATGATTTGCTGGATTATCCCTGCTCCCTTTCTTAAACAAGGGAACAACAATGGCTATTCTCTAGTCCTCTGGAACCCTCGCCTGTGGTCAAAGAGGATGGGAAGATATCTGTTAAGGCCCCAGATATATCTCCCCATACCTCAAGTGGTAACCTGGGATTGATCCCATCCGGCCCCAAGGACCTGTGTTCCTTCGGATCTCAACATTTCCTCCTTTGATATATTGATGTTCTCAAGAGTGTTCACACACGCATCCATCATATCCTTCTCCCTCGTGAATACCCATACAAAGTACTCATTAAGGATTTCACCCCCTATTTATGGTTCCATTCATAACTTCCCTCTATTGTTCTCGAGTGGGCCTACTCTTTCTCTTGCTACCTTCTTGCTCCTAATATATGCAAAACAACCCTGGGATTCTCCTTGACCATGTTTGCTCAAGACCTTTCATGGCCCCTTTTAGCCCTCCTAATCCCACTTTTAGGTGCCTTCCTACTTTCACTGCACTCCTCAAGGGTTTAGTCAGTTTTTAGATGATTAGATCTATCGTATGCTTCCCTTTTCCTTTTGACTAAGCTTACAATTTCCCATGTCACCCTTGGTTCCCGAATCCTGCCATTTCTTTCCTTCATTTTTGCAGGGCCATGCCAGTCCTGCATTTCAATCAACTGGCCTTTAAAAGCCTCCCACATGGCAGACGTGGATTTGCCCTCAAGTAGCCGCTCCCAATCCACATTTCCCAGTTCCTGTCTAATTTGGATGTAATTGGTCCTCGCCCAATTAAGCAACCCTCACCTGCGGGCCACTCTTGCCCTTATCCCAAAATCTTATGGAATTATGGTTGCTAAGACCGAAATGTTCCCTCACTGAAACATCAATCACCTGATCTATCTCATTCCCAAATACCAAGTCTGGTATGGCCCCCTCCCTGGTTGGACTGTCAACATACCGTATCAAAAAACCCTCCACATCTCACAAATTGCTCTCCATCCAAGCCCCTGGCTGGAAGGGATTACCAGTCAATATGGGGGAAGTTAAAGTCACTCATCACAAATAACCTGCTTTTTTCACAACATTTCAGTATCTGACTACACAACTGTTCCTCTGTCTCCTGCGGGCTGTTGGGAGGTCTATAGTACACTCCCAACATTGTGATTTCCCCTTCTTATTCCTGAGCTCCACCCATAATGCCTCATTACAAGATCCCACTAATGTGTCCTCCCTCAACACAGCTGTGATCTGCTCCCTAATCAGCAACGCCACTCCCCCACCTCTTTTGTTTCCCCTTCCGTCCCGTCTAAAACAACGATATCCCGGAACGTTAAACTGCCAGTCCTGTCCCTCCTTTAACCATGTCTCCGTAATTGCAATTATATCATAGTTCCATGCAGTAATCCAGGCTCAGTTCAACTGTTTTACCTGTTATATTCCTTGCATTGAAGCAAACTCACTCCAGACCTACAGACCAGCTGAGCCCTGCGGCTTCCCTCTCCCTTCTCTTACTCTGCGTTATGTTTATCTCAGTCTCACATTTTTCCCAAGTCTCTACACTTACTGGCCTGCTGTTCTGGTTCCCACCCGCCTGCCACACTAGTTTTAACCCTCCCGAACAGCAAACCTTCTGCCCAGGATATTGGTGCCCCTCCAGTTTAGGTGCAATCCGTCCTTTTGTACAGGTCCCACATTCCCCAGAAGACATCCCAGTGATCCATATATCTAAAGCCCTCCCTCCTACACTAGCTCTATCGCCATGTGTTCAACTGTACTATCTCCCTGTTCCATGCCTCACTAACATGTGGCATGGGGAGTAATCCTGAGATTACTACCCGAGAGGTCCTGCTTTATAGCTCCCGACCTGACTCCCTGAATTGTCTTTGCAGGACCTCGTCCCTCTTCCTGCCTATGTCTTTAGTACCAATGCAGATAATAACATCCGTCTGCTACCCTCCTGTTTCAGGATCCCTGTAGCCATTTAGAGGCATCAGGGAAGCAACACACCATCCTAGAGTCCCATTTGCGGCCACAGAAATGCCTGTCTGTGCCCTTGACTACCAAGTGTCCTACTATTATCACTCGCTTGGACTTAGCCCGACCCTGCTCTACAGCAGAAACAGTTGTGGTGCCACAGACCTAGCTGCTGCTGGTATCTTCCCCTGAGAGGCTATCTGCCGCCCCCCCCAAACAATATCCAAAACGGTATACCTGTGTGAGAGGGGAATAGCCACAGGAGGCTCCTGCCTTACCTGCCTGCCTCTCCTGGCGGTCACCCATCTACCTGTCTGAACCTGTGGTGTGACCACCTCCCTGAAGCTACTGTCTATTACACTCTCTGCCCACTGTGTGCTCCGCAATGAGTCGAGCTGCTGCTCCAACTGAACTACGCGGTCTGTGAGGAGATGCAGCTGGTCACATCTCACAGACATCGTCGTCAGGGACGCTAGAAAGCTCCGTGATCTCCCACATCTGGCAGGAGGAGCATATCACTGCCTCAACGGTCATCTCTGCCTTTGTACATTTAAAAAAGATATAATAAGAATCTCACCTTGCTTGTCCTCCTCAGAGTGCCATTTCTTTTGATGTGGAGATACCGGCGTTGGACTGGGGTGGGCACAGTAAGAAGTCTTACAACACCAGGTTAAAGTCCAACAGGTTTGTTTCAAACACGAGCTTTCGGAGCACTGCTCCTTCCTCAGGTAAATACTGTTGGTATCTTCCAGGTGAATTTATTTTGGTTAGAAGAGGGAGGGAGGGAGGGAAACATTAATGTAGTGCTTTGGGCATAACCGCTCCTTGACACTAGGTTTTCAGCTACCCACAATACAGTTGAGGTGATCGAGTTGACTTCTCCCAGAATCCTCTCTTGCCGTTTCTGCTGGATTACCAGGGTTATGTTTTGTTTCACATTTGAAAATGGCAATCACCTACACCAACATCAGTGGTTCACATTCCATCCTCGGCGTATTAGTCGACCTTCGTTTTTGGAAGGATTTTGAGGCTTCAAAGGTTGAATTGTGTGCCCTGAGTTATGGGGGTGGACTGGAATAACCTTCCTCCTACCCCCCCCCTCCCACCCCCACCGGCTGCACAAAGACAACAGTTACGGCACAACTTGGATAACGTTGTAAGATAAAAAAATAAATTAGACCGCAAAGGCTTTTTGGTGCTAGCAATAAAGCAGGAGTGTTCCGCATCCTTTATCAAGGAAGACAAAGCTGGTTGTGTCTTGCTGAGTGCTGAAACGCGATCGCAGAATTTTTTTTTCTGAAGTGCAAGACAATCAGGATGTGCAAGCATTAAACAGAATGGAACTTTTGAGATTCACTGTATTTTCAGCTCTTTGTTGAGTAAGACAAAGGGAGTATTACATCCTGCACGTCTGAATCTGAAATAGCTACTGTGACATGGTGAACAATGCAGCCTATTTTACACTCCACAGATTGGGTACCATTTACCTACTTGCTCTTGAAATCTTATCCGCAGCATTGAGTAGGACGTATGAATGGGTAGAATGGATGCTGAAGGCAGCAAAAATAGCTTCTCACGTGTAAAAGAAGCATTTGCCACTGGTGGAAGGTAAGAGCAGGCTGGCTTTGTAACATCAGTGAAAGTACCACATGCACCAGTGTTACGGCTGTCCAGCTCAAATTCACTGAACTCAATCTTCGCAGATTGAGCCCTGTTCCATGTGCTCCAATTATGATAATTAAAGGACGTGCTGCGTTTTAATTGTAAATAACTAATTTACTCTCTGTAGAGTGTGCCCATAAAGAACCATTTGGAACTAAATGATTGCATGTGGTCTGACACTGTCTTTTAGATGTGAGTTTAACACAAATCATACATCTCCCCACGCCATAGAATATAACAGCAATGTGGCTGACTCTGAAACACCCTCAGGGATGGGCAATAAATGCTGGCCCAGCCAGCGACGCCCACATCCCATGAACGAATCCCCTTCAGGCTTACTGCAGATTTCTCCCCCGCAGAATGTGTAGAAAATAGCTACAGATCTCTCCCTCTCAGAATGAGGCGAGCTGCATGTATCTCCGTCTTAGACAGAGAGCAGTATAACTGCAGACAACTCCCATTCAAACGGAGGAGAGTATTATTGCAGATATCTCCTCTCAGACTGAGTGCAACAGCAGATATCTCCTCTCAGACTGAGTGCAACAACAGATATCTCCTCTCAGACTGAGTGCAACAGCAGATATTTCGCTCTCATACTGAGTAGAGTATAACTTCAGATATCTCCCTCTCATTCTGAGCGAACTACAACTGCAGATATCTTAGTCCTAGACTCCCACTCAGGCTTTCAGGCTTACACGAATATAAACACAGATTTCTCCCTCAGAATGAGTAGGAAAATAGCAGCAGATATCTCCCTCTCAGACAGTGTAGTATAACAGCAGATATCTCCCTCTCAGACAGTGTAGTATAACAGCAGATATCTCTCTCTCAGACAGTGTAGTATAACAGCAGATATCTCCCTCTCAGACAGTGTAGTATAACAGCAGATATCTCCCTCTCAGACAGTGTAGTATAACAGCAGATATCTCCCTCTCAGACAGTGTAGTATAACAGCAGATATCTCTCTCTCAGACAGTGTAGTATAACAGCAGATATCTCCCTCTCAGTGTAGTATAACAGCAGGTATCTCCCTCTCAGACAGTGTAGTATAACAGCAGATATCTCCCTCTCAGACAGTGTAGTATAACAGCAGATATCTCCCTGTCAGACAGTGTAGTATAACAGCAGATATCTCTCTCTCAGACAGTGTAGTATAACAGCAGATATCTCCCTCTCAGTGTAGTATAACAGCAAATATCTCCCTGTCAGACAGTGTAGTATAACAGCAGGTATCTCCCTCTCAGACAGTGTAGTATAACAGCAGATATCTCCCTCTCAGACAGTGTAGTATAACAGCAGATATCTCCCTCTCAGTGTAGTATAACAGCAGATATCTCCCTCTCAGACAGTGTAGTATAACAGCAGATATCTCCCTCTCAGACAGTGTAGTATAACAGCAGATATCTCCCTCTCAGACAGTGTAGTATAACAGCAGATATCTCCCTCTCAGACAGTGTAGTATAACAGCAGATATCTCCCTCTCAGACAGTGTAGTATAACAGCAGGTATCTCCCTCTCAGTGTAGTATAACAGCAGATATCTCCCTCTCAGTGTAGTATAACAGCAGATATCTCCCTCTCAGTGTAGTATAACAGCAGATATCTCCCTCTCAGACAGTGTAGTATAACAGCAGATATCACCCTCTCAGACAGTGTAGCATAACAGCAGATATCTCCCTCTCAGACAGTGTAGTATAACAGCAGGTATCTCCCTCTCAGACAGTGTAGCATAACAGCAGATATCACCCTCTCAGACAGTGTAGTATAACAGCAGATATCTCCCTCTCAGTGTAGTATAACAGCAGATATCTCCCTCTCAGACAGTGTAGTATAACAGCAGATATCTCCCTCTCAGTGTAGTATAACAGCAGATATCTCCCTCTCAGACAGTGTAGTATAACAGCAGATATCTCCCTCTCAGACAGTGTAGTATAACAGCAGATATCACCCTCTCAGACTGTGTAGTATAACAGCAGATATCTCCCTCTCAGACAGTGTAGTATAACAGCAGATATCTCCCTCTCAGACAGTGTAGTATAACAGCAGATATCTCCCTCTCAGACAGTGTAGTATAACAGCAGATATCTCCCTCTCAGACAGTGTAGTATAACAGCAGATATCTCCCTCTCAGACAGTGTAGTATAACAGCAGATATCTCCCTGTCAGACAGTGTAGTCTAACAGCAGGTATCTCCCTCTCAGACAGTGTAGTATAACAGCAGATATCTCCCTCTCAGACAGTGTAGTATAACAGCAGGTATCTCCCTCTCAGACAGTGTAGTATAACAGCAGATATCTCCCTCTCAGACAGTGTAGTATAACAGCAGATATCTCCCTCTCAGACAGTGTAGTATAACAGCAGGTATCGCCCTCTCAGACAGTGTAGTATAACAGCAGATATCTCCCTCTCAGACAGTGTAGTATAACAGCAGATATCTCCCTCTCAGACAGTGTAGTATAACAGCAGATATCTCCCTCTCAGACAGTGTAGTATAACAGCAGATATCTCCCTCTCAGACAGTGTAGTATAACAGCAGATATCTCCCTCTCAGACAGTGTAGTATAACAGCAGATATCTCCCTCTCAGACAGTGTAGTATAACAGCAAATATCTCCCTCTCAGACAGTGTAGTATAACAGCAGATATCTCCCTCTCAGACAGTGTAGTATAACAGCAGATATCTCCCTCTCAGTGTAGTATAACAGCAGATATCTCCCTCTCAGACAGTGTAGTATAACAGCAGATATCTCCCTCTCAGACAGTGTAGTATAACAGCAGGTATCTCCCTCTCAGACAGTGTAGTATAACAGCAGGTATCACCCTCTCAGACAGTGTAGTATAACAGCAGATATCTCCCTCTCAGACTGTGTAGTATAACAGCAGATATCTCCCTCTCAGACAGTGTAGTATAACAGCAGATATCTCCCTCTCAGACTGTGTAGTATAACAGCAGATATCTCCCTCTCAGACAGTGTAGTATAACAGCAGATATCTCTCTCTCAGTGTAGTATAACAGCAGATATCACCCTCTCAGACAGTGTAGTATAACAGCAGATATCTCCCTCTCAGACAGTGTAGTATAACAGCAGATATCTCCCTGTCAGACAGTGTAGTATAACAGCAGGTATCTCCCTCTCAGACAGTGTAGTATAACAGCAGATATCACCCTCTCAGACAGTGTAGTATAACAGCAGGTATCTCCCTCTCAGACAGTGTAGTATAACAGCAGGTATCTCCCTCTCAGACAGTGTAGTATAACAGCAGATATCACCCTCTCAGACAGTGTAGTATAACAGCAGATATCTCCCTCTCAGTGTAGCATAACAGCAGATATCTCCCTGTCAGACAGTGTAGTATAACAGCAGGTATCTCCCTCTCAGACAGTGTAGTATAACAGCAGGTATCTCCCTCTCAGTGTAGTATAACAGCAGATATCTCCCTCTCAGACAGCGTAGTATGACAGCAGATATCTCCCTCTCAGACAGTGTAGTATAACAGCAGATATCTCCCTCTCAGACAGTGTAGTATAACAGCAGATATCACCCTCTCAGACAGGGTAGTATAACAGCAGATATCTCCCTCTCAGACAGTGTAGTATAACAGCAGATATCTCCCTCTCAGACAGTGTAGTATAACAGCAGATATCTCTCTCTCAGTGTAGTATAACAGCAGATATCTCCCTCTCAGTGTAGTATAACAGCAGATATCTCCCTCTCAGACAGTGTAGTATAACAGCAGATATCACCCTCACAGACAGTGTAGTATAACAGCAGATATCTCCCTCTCAGACAGTGTAGTATAACAGCAGATATCTCCCTCTCAGACAGTGTAGTATAACAGCAGATATCTCCCTCTCAGACAGTGTAGTATAACAGCAGATATCACCCTCTCAGACAGTGTAGTATAACAGCAGATATCTCCCTCTCAGACAGTGTAGTATAACAGCAGATATCTCCCTCTCAGACAGTGTAGTATAACAGCAGATATCTCCCTCTCAGACAGTGTAGTATAACAGCAGATATCTCCCTCTCAGACAGTGTAGTATAACAGCAGATATCACCCTCTCAGTGTAGTATAACAGCAGATATCTCCCTCTCAGACAGTGTAGTATAACAGCAGATATCTCCCTCTCAGACAGTGTAGTATAACAGCAGATATCACCCTCTCAGTGTAGTATAACAGCAGATATCTCCCTCTCAGACAGTGTAGTATAACAGCAGATATCTCCCTCACAGACAGTGTAGTATAACAGCAGATATCTCCCTCTCAGACAGTGTAGTATAACAGCAGGTATCTCCCTCTCAGACAGTGTAGTATAACAGCAGATATCTCCCTCTCAGACAGTGTAGTATAACAGCAGATATCTCCCTCTCAGACAGTGTAGTATAACAGCAGATATCTCCCTCTCAGACAGTGTAGTATAACAGCAGATATCTCCCTCTCAGACAGTGTAGTATAACAGCAGATATCTCCCTCTCAGACTGTGTAGTATAACAGCAGATATCTCCCTCTCAGACAGTGTAGTATAACAGCAGATATCACCCTCTCAGACAGTGTAGTATAACAGCAGATATCTCCCTCTCAGACAGTGTAGTATAACAGCAGATATCTCCCTCTCAGTGTAGTATAACAGCAGATATCTCCCTCTCAGACAGTGTAGTATAACAGCAGATATCTCCCTCTCAGTGTAGTATAACAGCAGATATCTCCCTCTCAGACAGTGTAGTATAACAGCAGATATCTCCCTCTCAGACAGTGTAGTATAACAGCAGATATCTCCCTCTCAGACAGTGTAGTATAACAGCAGATATCTCCCTCTCAGACAGTGTAGTATAACAGCAGGTATCGCCCTCTCAGACAGTGTAGTATAACAGCAGATATCTCCCTCTCAGACAGTGTAGTATAACAGCAGATATCTCCCTCTCAGACAGTGTAGTATAACAGCAGATATCTCCCTCTCAGACAGTGTAGTATAACAGCAGGTATCTCCCTCTCAGACAGTGTAGTATAACAGCAGATATCTCCCTCTCAGACAGTGTAGTATAACAGCAGATATCACCCTCTCAGACAGTGTAGTATAACAGCAGATATCTCCCTCTCAGACAGTGTAGTATAACAGCAGATATCTCCCTCTCAGACAGCGTAGTATGACAGCAGATATCTCCCTCTCAGACAGTGTAGTATAACAGCAGATATCTCCCTCTCAGACAGTGTAGTATAACAGCAGATATCACCCTCTCAGACAGTGTAGTATAACAGCAGATATCTCTCTCTCAGACAGTGTAGTATAACAGCAGATATCTCCCTCTCAGTGTAGTATAACAGCAGGTATCTCCCTCTCAGACAGTGTAGTATAACAGCAGGTATCTCCCTCTCAGACAGTGTAGTATAACAGCAGATATCTCCCTCTCAGTGTAGTATAACAGCAGGTATCTCCCTCTCAGACAGTGTAGTATAACAGCAGGTATCTCCCTCTCAGACAGTGTAGTATAACAGCAGGTATCTCCCTCTCAGACAGTGTAGTATAACAGCAGATATCTCCCTCTCAGACAGTGTAGTATAACAGCAGATATCTCCCTCTCAGACAGTGTAGTATAACAGCAGATATCTCCCTCTCAGACAGTGTAGTATAACAGCAGATATCTCCCTCTCAGACTGTGTAGTATAACAGCAGATATCTCCCTCTCAGACAGTGTAGTATAACAGCAGATATCTCCCTCTCAGACAGTGTAGTATAACAGCAGATATCTCCCTCTCAGACAGTGTAGTATAACAGCAGATATCTCCCTCTCAGACAGTGTAGTATAACAGCAGATATCTCCCTCTCAGACAGTGTAGTATAACAGCAGATATCTCCCTCTCAGACAGTGTAGTATAACAGCAGATATCTCCCTCTCAGACAGTGTAGTATAACAGCAGATATCACCCTCTCAGATTTACTGTAACTGCAGAGTTTTCACATGCATGCCCACATCCAGCTCTGCCTCGCCACCACCTCTCTCCATGCCCCAAACCGTCTGTAAATGGCCAGACTGCCTGTTTGACATCCAGTAGCACGTGTGTAGCCAATGTAGGTAGCAAGCATATCTGTAACTAAATATGATCCTAGTGACCACAAGTAAATTTAAAATGAATAAAGGCATCTTTAATCCAAGTGTATTTGCAATAACCTGCTAAGGACTGAATGATAGAATCATCAAGATATGGTTGCTAAAATAGGAGTTAGGAGTACAAGAGCCAAACTTTTCAACAGCGAAATTAGAATAGTCAACGGGATGAGGTTTCAATGGATCAAATTGATGTTACTCATTCTTGACTTCTTATATTGGGAATAACAGTAGTTGGACCAATATGGTGCCATTACACCATATTGTGAGGTAAGTGGGGTAGGAGGAGGATTGTACAAACACTGGCCCAGATGAGTTGAGCCAAGCGGTCATTTCCCTGCAGGAAATTCTGTCTCAATTTATGATGGATGCAGTTTCAAAATATGTACTAAGAAATCAAAATCTGGAGATAACCTATTCTTAAACTACAGTTTAATGATCAGTGAATCATGATAGTGGACTTGCAAATGTCTTGTTGCGATCTTTCTTTTTAGCCTGAAAACATCAAATGGAGGTGGCAGATGCCATATATTGGTGTATCAGATTTGCTTACCCTTTCCACTTGCCCCTCTTTGTGTTTCAGCTTGAAGACTTTCAATTTGGGCAGAGAGATCTCTGCGTAGTTTTTCTCCTCAAAACCTTCCAGCAAGACTCCGTGAAAAGCAAGCCTACAGGTATTGGCATGGATGTCAGTATCCAGCTTGGAGCCGATGACAAGGCACAGCTTGGGGCACGTCACGGGTTTCTCAAACTCTAGCAGGGCCCACTGCTGCCTGGGCACCTCGCCTCTCTCAGCTTGGGTGCTGGCCTGGCCTCTGTCAGCACCAGTGTCCTTGGCTTGCGATAGGTACTCTTCCTGATAGAGGTATTCCCTGTCAAAGGCAAAACAATCCATCAGAGGGTCGCTCTCAAAATCCTCAGGGGCAGGGCTGAAGAATGTCACCCTTCCCATCACCGTTTCATGGCCAACGGTGATGTGGAACTTGGCCTTGGTGTGGACTGACCCTTTGAAATAAGGGATCTTCTTCACGGAGATGATAGCAGCATATAAAGTACGCAGGGAATCCGGGGTGCACACCAGGCCCCGCTCCAGCTGTTTGGGGTCAAACTGAGTGACACAGATCCCTACTCGGTCACCTTGGATGGCTGTGTTCACCGGCTTACGGAACATCTGCATGGACTTGACCTTCCGGCTGACCTACAAAGACAAAAATCAAGAGAAAAATTTGTGTGACAGAGCATTTGAAAAAAAGAGACAGAAACCCAGTGAAGTTAAATTCCTGAAGAAATATTATCGCAAAAACCTCAGGCCACTGGGGCATATAAATTATGCATGCATATCCTCAGTGTGCTGAAACACAAAAGCCATTTACTTGCTCGACTATGATTAATATTGTACAAATGCTGGATCCTTGGCTTCTGATGAAAAGATGACCCTTTTTAGAACTTGCATGTTATTACTCCCGGCTTTGAAATCAAATGCCACATCTCGCCTGTCTGTCCCATTATAAAGCAGGATATGACAGTACAGGAGATCTCTATTCGTAAATACGTGATGGCGAGAGCCAGACAGAGCCAGAAGCCTCTGAGCTTATTGAAAAAGGTTTCATTGGATGAAGAATATTCAAAAAGCAGTCGCACAAAAAAAAATTGTAACAGGTTGGGAAGCTGAAAAAGCAAACATTCGAGAAGTATGTAATTACTGGAAAGATGTGGACGAATCTATCTACATTTAATTTTCTCTCCAGACGTCTAGGGTATGGATCCGCAGGTTTCGCGAATTCTCCGATACCTTCTCAGATTGGCCATTCTTTGTATATGTGCCAAGCCAGTCAAGCACCAACAGGTGAAACATCCCATCCTCACCTTGAACAAAACCAGAAAATGCTGGAATTACTCAGCCGGTCTAACAGCAGCTGTGGAGAAGGAAACAGTTATTGCTTCCACCGAACTGCAGCTCCGTTCTGTAGATATGTCAAATTGAACTTGAAACGTTAACTCTGTTTTTCTCTCTCCACAGATGCTGCCAGACCTGCTGAGTATTTCCAGCATTTCTGTTTTTATTCCAGGCTTCCAGCATCTGCAGAATTTTGCCTTTATAGTCCATTCTCACCATATTGGCAAGATGTGGAGATGCCAGCGGTGGACTGGGGTGGGCACATTAAGAAGTCTTACAACACCAAGTTAAAGTCCAATAGGTTTGTTTCGAATCACTAGCTTTCGCAGCGTAGCTCCTTCATCAGGTAAGTCACCTGATGATGGAGCTACCCTCCGAAAGCTAGTGATTCCAAACAACCCTGATGGACTTTAACCTGTTGTAAGACTTCTTACCATATTGGCAGACATACCCTTTTCACCAATTGTTGCAGGATGGTGATCAGGAAATTGGAGATCGCCCTCTCTGGCTCAGACGATGGAGCTAATATTGAAGCCCCATTTGTTTCTGTGGAACTCACGAACACCTCGCCACTGACCGAGAATTTAATTATCTTAATCTGCATAGTTCAGCTGCAAATTGGCATTTACAGAATACAGCTTAATACATCTGTCTACAAAGTCTGTTGAGAAATACTTTCTTGGAACCAATCACGTCATTAGGAGCACATCAATTTAATAATAATAATAATTATTATTATTATTGTCACGAGTATGAAGTTACTGTGAAAAGCCCCTAGTCGCCACATTCTGGCACCTGTTCGGGTAAGCTGGGACGGGAATTGAACCCTCGCTGCTGGCCTTGTTCTGCATCACAAGCCAGCTGTCTAACCCACTGAGCTAAACCAGCCTTTGGGCTGGGTTTTGTACCCAGAGTTGAAGTACCACTGCTTTCAAAGGTCTAGTGATTTCTGTGGTCTTGATTTCTCGTTTCCCGATAGCACCTTAAATCTGGTGTCAAGTCAAGGGCGAAAGAGGGTGCATGAGGGCGAAAGAGGCAGTGATACCATCAAGTAGGCTAAGCAGCCAATCACATTGAAGTATTCTCACAGACAGCAAACCATGAGATTAAAAACACCAATCAGCTTTTACTTTCAATTTAAATTTGAAATGAAGGATTATGATTGGTGGCATGGAAAATCGCGACGATATGAAAATATCAGGGAAGTACAATAAATTGGAACGTGTTCTGCTAGTTATGTATGTTTTTACAAATGGAATCTGTTTAAAGGCAGAGACATGTTGGTTAAGGTAATGGAGCTAGAGCTTTTGGTATGTTGATGAGCCGAGCAACACTGCAAACAGATGCTTACCGAAGTAAAGCTGGGAACAATGGGGAATAGAACACAGGGATTTGAATAAGTGTCAGAGGTTTCGAGGAGGTGACAAGATGTGAACGTTGCATTGACATTCTAAAAGGTAGACTCACAAAATAAAGAGGCTAGTTCAGGTAAGGGTTATCAAAAGGGGAAAACTACATCAGAAGAAATTCAACCTATGCAAGGGTAGCTATTTTGAGATCTTGGCCAACAGCACGAATAGCTGTTTTTACTCTTTGCAAGACATGTCTGTGAAGAAAGCCTGTGTTGAACAACCAGTCCTGAACTAGGCTGCCTTTACATATCCACCATATATTTCTGAATCACAAGATTTTGAGTTCAAGTCCCACTCTAGGTATGAACAGAAAAATCAAGGCTGAAATTCCAGAGCAGTACTGAGGGACAAGGATGATGGGGGGGACGGGCAAGGTGGCGGAGTTGAGGCCACAATCAGATCAGTCATGATCTTATTGAATGGCATTGGAGGTTCAAATCACCAAAAGGCCAATTCTGCTTCTATTTCTCATGATCTTCTGTCGAGGTACCAGCTTTCAGATGAGGCTCCATCTGCCCACTCGACTGGATAAAAGATCCTTTGGCACTATTTCAAAGAAGTGCAGGGGAGTTATCAAAGAAAAGAACAAAGCAAATTACAGCACAGGAACAGGCCCTTTGGCCCTCTAAGCCTGCATTGACCATGCTGTCCATCTGAACTAAAACTCCCCAAGCTTCCGGGGACCATATTCCTCTATACCCATCTTTTCATGTATTTGTCAAGATGTCCCTGAAAAGTCACGAAAGTATCTGCTTCGACTACCTCCCCGGCAGCGAGTTCTAGGCTACCACCACCCTCTGTGTAAAAAGCCTGCCTCGTACATCTCCTTTCAACCTTGCCCCTCGCACCTTAAACCTATGCCCCCTAGTAATTGACTCTTCCACCCTGAGAAAAAGCTTCTGACTATCCACGCAGTCCATGCCCCTCATAATGTTGTAGACTTCTATTAGGTCGCCCCTCAACCTCTCGTTCCAGTGACTCTCCTCGTAGCTAATGCCCTGGTGAATCTTTTCTGTAAAGCTTCCACATCCTTCTGGTAGTGTGGTGACCAGAATTGAACACTATGTTCCAAGTGTGGCCTAACTAACATTCTATAAAGCTGCAACATGACTTGCCAATTTTTACACTCAATGTCCCGGCCGATGAAGGCAATCATGCCGTATGCCTTCTTGCCAGTGTCCGGTCCAAAAATCAACATCACACAAAAAAAGACTATCCGGTCATCATCACATTGCTGTTTGTGGAAGTGTACTGAATGCAAATTGGTTTCCACATTCCTTACATCGCAACAGTGACAACACTTCGAAAAGTACTTAAGTTGTTGTAAAGCACTTGGAGACATCTGGTGGCCATGGACAGAGAAAGTCTTTCTCTTGAGGGAAAGTGATAGAAAGACAATGAGGAATAGGTTAGCAAAGCATTCTCTATGAGTGATGCTCATGTGCAATGGTGACATGATAAGTCATGGAGGTAACTGATGTGGAAACAGCACAATAATTGTCCAACTGGAGAGTACAGTACAGAGAATGGATCAGCCAACTCCAATTAAACCACAACCACCCTACCGCGCTAAATCAGTGAACAGCCACTTCCCACCTGAACAGACAGGAGAAAAGATGCAAAGTTATGAGACAACAAAGAAGGAAAATAGCAGAAAGAAATACCTTCATAAAAGCACGGTAAAATAAACAATCCTGATTCATATTCACCAGTAAAATATTTTAAGCAACACAATCTGTTGGCCAGATAAACATTTGCAAATAAGGTAAGGTCTCATCAGAGTACAGAGTCCCAAAATCCAATCGTATTCTCTGAAAGAAAAATAATACTTGCAGGCCATCCAAAGCAAAATGCCACCATGGTGTTTTTGTGCAGCCAAGCCAGGTTAGGCCAGTGGTGTTTATTAGCCACAGGAACATAGGAGCAGGAGCAGGCCTTTCAGCCATTTGAGCTTGCTCTGCCATTCACTGAGATCATGGCTGATCGGTGGCCTAACTCCATATACCTTTTTTAAAAATAAATTTAGAGTACCAATTATTTGTTTTCCAATTAAGGGTCAATTTAGCGTGACTAATCTACCTACCCTGCATATCATTGGGTTTGTGGGGGTGAGACCCACGCAGACGCAGGGAGAATGTGCAAACTCTACACGGACGGTGACCCAGAGCCGGGATCAAACCCAGGTCCTCGGCGTCATGAGGCAGCAGTGCTAACCACTGCGTCACCGCCTGCCGCTCTAACTCCATATCCCTGCAGGTCTGACAGCATCTGCGGAGAAGGAAAAGGAGCTTTGAGAAAGATTCATCCAAAGGGCAGCAAGGTGGCGCAGTGGTTAGCATTGCTGCCCACGGCGCTGAGGACCTGGGTTCGAATCCCGGCCCTGGGTCACTGTCCGTGTGGAGTTTGCACATTCTCCCCGTGTCTGCATGGGTTTCACACTCACAACCCAAAGATGTGCAGAGTAGGTGGATTGGCCATGCTAAATTGCCCCTTAATTGGAAAAAATAATTGGGTTCTCTAAATTTATATAAAAAAAGAGAAAGATTCATCCAGACTCGAAACGTTAGCTCCGTTATCTCTCTCCACAGACGCTGTCAGACATGCTGAGATTGTCCGGCATTTTCTGTTTTTGTTTCAGATTCCAGCATCTGCAGTAATTTGCTTTTATCTCCATATACCTGCCTTTGGCTGACATCCCTTAATATCTTTGCTGAACAAAATAATTATCTATCTCAGATTTAAAATTAAAAACTGATTTAGCATCAATTGCCATTTATGGGAGAGAGTTCCAAACCGTTACCGCCCTTTGTGTGCCAAAGTGTTTCCCAACATCTTTCCTTCCATTTTGGAAGGTCTAATTCAGGTAGAGAATATACCGTGAATGGGAGAACCTAAGAGTATTGACAGTCAGAGAGATCTAGGTGTACAGGTCCACAGGTCACTGAAAGGGGCAACACAGGTGAAGAAGGTAGTCAAGAAGGCATACGGCATGCTTGCCTTCATTGGCCGGGGCATTGAGTATAAAAATTGGCATGTCATGATGCAGCTGTATAGAACCTTAGTTAGGCCACACTTGGAGTATAGTGTTCAATTCTGGTCGCCACAGTTACAGAAGGATGTGGAGGTTTTAGAGAGAGTGCAGAAGAGATTTACCAGGATGTTGCCTGGTATGGAGGACATTAGCTATGAGGAGAGGCTGAATAAACTTTGTTTGTTCTCACTGGAACAAAGGAGGTTGAGGGGCGAGCTGATAGAGGTCTACAAAGTTATGAGGGGCATAGACAGAGTGGATAGTCAGAGGCTTTTCCCCAGGGTAGAAGGGTCAATAACTAGGGGGCACAGGTTTAAGGTGCGAGGGGCCAGGTTTAGAGGAGATGTACGAGGCAAGTTTTTTTTACACAGAGGGTAGTGGGTGCCTGGAACTCGCTGCTGGAGGAGGTGGTGGAAGCAGGGACAATAGTGACATTTAAGGGGCATCTTGACAAATACATGAATAGGATGGGAATCAAGGGATACGGACCCAGGTAGTGTAGAAGATTGTAGTTTAGTCGGGCAGCATGGGCGGCAGGGGCTTGGTGGGCCGAAGGGCCTGTTCCTGTGCTGTATTTTTCTTTGTTCTTTGTTCTAACTCACCCCTCCCCCCCCCCACGGAACTTGGGACTCGACCTATCCAATCTAGGATTCAAAACACAATTGAAGTCTCCCCCCTGCCCCCATAATTCACTGATGTGAATCAAGATCTGGGATAGATGCAGGCACCTTAATAAGGAATGCCATGTCATCCCAGTTCGGTGCATACACATTGACTAAAACCACCGACGTGCCTGCCAACAACCCAATGATGATTACGTACCTCCCATCTGTGTCGGCTAATATATGATGAAGGAGCTGTGCTCCGAAAGCTAATGATTCGAAACAAACCTGTTGGACTTTAACCTGTTGTTGTAAGGCTTCTCATATATTAACCGCAGAAAGAAATCACGGTCCCCCATGTCCTTCATCAAAACCTGAGTGATACATCTGCCCAACCCATCCCTTCCGCAACCTTCTTTGATCCTCGATTCTCAAATGGGTCTCTTATAGAAAAACTACATCCGCCTCCAAACTTCTCAGGTGCGCAAACACCCGGGACCTTTTTACTGGGCCATTTAACCCCCTCATGTTCAAAGTTATTACCGGACTGGGGGTCTCTAATCCTTCTTCCCCCCTCCCCCCACCAAAACCCAGGATCGGCCATATCCACCTTGCGAGATAATCAGCAGTGCCCCAACCTGTACCATCTCCGGGCCTACCCAAGGTGGCCGCTACTTTCCCCATCAAGCCAGTCCAAAAACAAAGGAACTCTCCCCCACCCCATCGTGAAAACTAAACAAACGCCCAACCAGAGAACAGAAGTTCCCCTCCCCCTTCCCTGCCCCCAAACCGAAAATCTTAAGCTCATTACCTTAAAAAAGCACCCCAATGGTAACAAGCTACCTTTCTCTGCTCCGGTTAACTCGCTATACTGCTAGCAGGGTGACCCCGCACAGGGAAGAAATCAATGAGGCTGGAGAAGTAGTCGTAGGAAACAAATAAATGACAGAGTTACTTTGCATCAGTCTTCACGGTGGAAGACACCAATGGGATGCCAGTGCTCCAGGAGAATCAGGGGGCAAAGGTGAGTGAAGTGGCCATCACCAAGGAGAAGACACTGGGCAAACAAAGTTCTGAAGCTGGATATATCACACCGACCGGATGGACTACACCCCAGGTTTCGAAAAGAGATAGCTGAGGAGATTGTAGAGGCATTGGTGGTGATCTTTCAGGAATCACGGGAGGCAGGGAGGATCCCAGAGGACTGGAAAATGGCTAATGTAACACTGCTGGTTAAGAAGGGAGGGAGGTAGAAGATGGGAAAATATTGGGACGGTAACCTTGACTTCGGTCATTGGTAAACATTTGGAGTCCATCATTAAAAATGAGATTGAGGAGTACTTGGAAGTGCATGATAAAATAGAGGTGAGTCAGCACGCCTTTGCCAAGGGGAGGTCATGACTGATAAACCTGTTAAGAGTTCTTTGAGGAGGTAATAAGGAAGTTAGACAAAGGAGAACCAGGGGACACGATTTATTTAGATTTCCAGAACACCTTTGTGAAGGTGCTGCATAGAAGAATGTTAAATAAGTTAAAAGCACATGGTGTTAAGGGTAAGATCCTGGCATGGATAGAGGACTGGCTGACTTGCAGAAGGCAGAGAGTGGGGATAAAGGGGTCTTTTTCAGGATTGCAGCCGGACTAGTGGTGTGCCTCAGGGGTCTGTGCTCGGGCCACAAGTTTTCACAATATACATTAACGATCTGGAAGAAGGACTGAAGGCACTGTTGCTAAGTGTGCAGATCATACAAAGATCTGTAGAGGGACAGGTACTATTGAGGAAACAGGCAGGCTGCAGAAGGACTTGGACAGGCTAGGAGAGTGGGCAATGAAGTGGCTGATGGAATACAATGTGGAAAGTGTGAGGTTATGCACTTTGGCGGGAAGAATGGAGGCATGGACTATTTTCTAAATGGAAAAAGGCTTAGGAAATCAGAAGCACAAAGGGACTTAGGAGTCCTAGTTCAAGATTCTCTTAAGGTTAATGTGTAGGTTCAGTCGGCAGTAAGAAAGGCATTTGCAATGTTACCAATCATGTCGAGAGGGCTAGGATACAAGAGCAGGGATGTACTTCTGAGTCTATATAAGACCCTGGTCAGACCCCATTTGGAGTATTGTGAGCAGTTTTGGGTTCCGTATCTAAGGAAGGATATTCTGGCCTTGGAAAGGGTCCAGAGGAGGTTCACAAGAATGATCCCTGGAACTTGTCATATGAGGAGCGGGGTTGAGGACTCTGGGTCTGTACTCGTTAGGAGTTTAGAAGGATGCGGGGGGATATTATTGAAACTTGCTGGATACTGAGGAGCCTGGATAGAGTGGACGTGGAGAGGATGTTTCCACTAGTAGGAAAAACTAGAACCCGAGGACACAGTCTCAGATGGGACGATCCTTTAAAACAGAGATGAGGAGGAATTTCTTCAGCCAGAAGGCTGTGAATCTATAGAATCTATAGAAGTCTTTGTCACAGAAGACTGTGGAGGCTGAATCACTGAGTGACTTTAAGACAGGATAGATAGATTCTTGATTTATAAGAGAATCAGGGGTTGTGGGGAGAAGGCAGGAGAATGGGGATGAGAAATAATCAGCCATGATTGAATAGCGGAGCAGACCCGACAGGCTGAATGGCCCAATTTTGCTCCTATGTCTTATGGTCTTAATGCCAACTAAACTGTATATCAATGATCAGCACCCCACCCCCCCTCATACCTGTAACAATGTGCATTGTAAGGAATACAAAGGGTTAACAACATGATGTTAATCTCACCACCAGATGGAGATAAGGAGCAGTCATATAAATATCAGGTGACTCCTGGGATTCTGGGAGAAGGTTTTTCGGCATGAGATAGATTAGTTGCATAGTATAGTGTTCTGTAGTAAGAGAGATCGTATAGTTTTATTGAATAACTTATTCCTTGATGACTGGTAAGAATCTTAATTTAGTGTAAATAAATTAGCTTTGTTCAATAACTCAGCTTGATGTTCTTTGTTAACACTACGTTCTCAAGACATCCTGATAGACACAACAGGGAACATCACAATACCAAACTTTAATACAGAACATTGATGGAAAATCAACACCCAACCCCATCTCATAAATTTTGGCGTCTGGAGCAGTTCTCCAGATTAGTGTTTTTCAAACTTTTTTCCAGGGACCCATTTTTACCAACCGCCCAACCTTCGGGACCCAACCCGACCAATCTTCGCGACCGACGCCAAGCGACCTTCTCGGCACACGCCGGCTGACCTTCGCGATCCACCATTTTCTCTCACCTTGTTTGCTGCTGACGAAATGGAGGAATCGCAATCGCGCCCAAAGCACGTGCTGCCAATGTTCGGGGGGGGGGGGGGGGGGCATGACCTGCTCTCGGGCTCCCTTCAGACAGGAAGATTACATAGAATTTTTTTTTTAATCTTCTGCGTCTCATGTTGCGCAAATTTGTGGGCAACAGCCGCAGCTGCCGGCTTTTTCTTTACAAGTTCAGGGGGGATTTTATTTGATAAAGTTGAACAGGAAAAAAATGCAGAAACTGAAAATGTTTTCATCCTCTCGAGATTTGAGGTTCACCACAATTCACCTAAACATTACAATTAAAAAATGTAAAAAATAAAAGACACTTAAAAATCAATTAATTGATAAAGCTTCCAAATACGACCTGCAGGCACTTTGTTTTGGAATGTTTAAATATCAAGATTAAAAATGTTGACATCTCTTGGTTGAAGTTACAGCTGCGGTGAAACCATCGTTGGATCTCTCACCATTCTTGGAGTAGGAGATTTCCACTTCATCAGCATCAAAGTTCAGAAAGCAACCAATCACATCGTTCTACCCGAACATTTTGCAGCCGGTTTTTAACAATGCCGGCTGCAAACGGCCTTCAAAAAGGCTGCGAGCAGATTTTAAAAAATACGGCCGCACTGCGCATGCATGCCTGCTCATCGGTGCGCATACACAAAATTCTGCGCATGCGCACCGATGAGCGGGCGCGCATGCGCAGTGCGGCCACATTTTCTTTTATATGTCCGTGGCCATTTTGAAGGCCTCTCACAGCCGGCGTTATTAAAAGCCGGCTGCTGTGGCTATTGCACGCGGATTTGCGCAATCGGGAGCGCCACGACGGACGGCTCCGAGACCCTCCCGACACCTGCCCGCGACCCACCCGCAGTTCGCGCCCCCAACTTTGACAATGCCTGCTCCAGATCATCAACCTTGGCCTTTAGCACTGTAGGCTCCTCAGCCAACAACGCCATCTCTGCCTCCTGGGAGACAATCTGATCACTATGGTCAGAGAGCCCTACCTTCTGCAGCATCACCCCTTATACCTCAATCTGCTGGTCCATCTGGTCTGTGCCCCCCTGAATTAGGGCCAAAGCCCCCTTTCATTGCCTTCTCCAGATTCTCAGCACCTGCCTGCCGCTACATCTTAAATTCATCGGTCAAGAAGCTAACCAACGCCTCAGTCGACCACGGCCAACGACACAGCAGAAGCCTTCACCCTGATCCCCCTGCTGAGACTCAAGGAACATTTGAGATGACTATCCCTTACCCGACTTATACCTTGTGTTACATTTACTGGACATTACTCATACAAGGAGATCTTGTCCCATCAAATTACATCATCTTCTTCCAATTGCCCATAAACCAGGCTAAAAGGCCCAAAACAAGTACCCCGGCAGGAGCCACGGTACATGCGACTGCTCATCATATAGGCACCGAATATCTGTCATCCTCATACCCCTTGAAGTCATTTGTATCTATTGGGCAGCACGGTAGCACAGTGGTTAGCATTGTTGCTTCACAGCGCCAGGGACCCGGGTTCGATTCCCGACTTGGGTCGCTTCTCCTCGTGTCTGCATGGGTTCCCTCCGGGTGCTCCGGTTTCCTCCCACAAGTCCCGAAAGACGTGCTTGTTAGAAAATTTAGACATTTTGAATTCTCCCTCCATGTACCCGAACAGGTGGAGTCTGGCGACTAGGGGCTTTTCATAGTAACTTCATTGCAGTGTTAATGTAAGTCTACTCGTGACAATAATAAAGATTATTATTAGAAATTTATCAATGTTTGCTTTGAAGAAACTCAATGACTAAGCTTCTACACCACCCTTTGCCTGAAGAAATTCCTCCTCATCTCAGTCTTAAATGCCCTGCCTCGTAGTCCAAGACTGTGTCCCTTGGTCCTGGAACCCCCAGCCGGGAGAACGTCCTTCCAGCATCGACCCTGTCAAGTCCGGTAAACATTTTGAACCTTCAGTGAGATCACCCCTCATTCGTCTAAACTCTAGAGAATGGAGGCCCAGTCTCCTCAATCTCTCCTCATAAGACAATCCCATCATCCCAGAAATTGGTGTGATGGATCTTCATTGCACTCCCTCTATGGCCAGTATATTCCTCCCTAGGTAAGAAGACCAAGGGCAGCACGGTGGCGCACTGGGTTAGCACTGCTGCCCAACGGCGCCGAGGTCCCAGGTTCGATCCCGGCTCTGGGTCACTGTCCGTGTGGAGTTTGCACATTCTCCCCGTGTTTGCATGGATTTCGCCCCCACAACCCAAAGATGTGCAAGGTAGGTGGATTGGCCACGCTAAATTGCCCCTTAATTGGGAAAAATGAATTGGGTACTCTAAATTTAAATAAAAAGAAAAAGAAAAAAAAAGGTATGACGACCGAACCTACATTCAATACTGCTGAAAGGGAAGATTCAGAATTGCAGTTACATTGTGCCTCATATTATTAATAATAACTCAGCCTTTCACCTATGATTACTGTCATGTAGGAAAACCTAATGTTTGATACCTTTTTTCATGCCTACTATAAAGTAAATTTGAAGAAAAATACAGAATCCTTAAATGATTTTTATACCAAAACTCCAAGATCACGCTAAAATGAATATAACTCTGCAACAGCAGACAATCCAGTGCAGATTAGGGCTGGAAGTTGCTTCAGAACATAAATATTGACATCAGGGGATTTACAGCAATCTGGCAGGGTGTAATTTTATACAGTGAAATACTAACCTGATGGAGCATTTAAAGCATTAACAAATTAAAAATAAACGAAGTGAGTGCAGGTTACCTAGGTGAGGAATTATAGAAACTATCTTGCTGACTTTTTAAGTCCCGAAAAGGTCATGTCATACAACCTGCCAGTATCTCAGGATCAAGAGCAGAGACATTCAGAAAAAACAAAAATCAATTTGAAGATTACATGTCGAAGAATGAGAGGTGGTATGATTGAAACATAGAAGATTCTTAGGGGGTTAAAAAGGGTAAATGTTGAGAGGATATTCCCACTATTGGAAGAGTGTAGGACCAGAGGGCCTAGTCGCAGATGTAGGAGGTGGCTCATGGAAGTTGGTTTTGAGGAAAAATTTCTTCTCTCAAACAATGGTGAAATTTTGGAATTCTTTACCCCAGGAAGCTGTGGAGGCAGAAGCTTGACCGTTTTAAAGACTGGGGAATCATTGAGGAAATTAAGGGTTACGGAGAGAAAGTAGATAAGCGGACTAGTTTAGCTCACAAGGCTAAATAACTGGTTTTTAAAGCAGACCAAGCAGGCCAGCAGCACGGTTCAATTCCCGTACCAGCCTCCCCGGACAGGCGCCGGAATATGGCGACTAGGGGCTTTTCACAGTAACTTCATTGAAGCCTACTCGTGACAATAAGCGATTTTCATTTTCATTTCATTTTCATGAGAGTCAGATCGGCACTGTAGCACAGTGGTTAGCACTGTTGCTTCACAGCGCCAGGGTCCCAGGTTCGATTCACGGCTTGGGTCACTGTCTGTGCGGAGTATCCCTGTGTCTGGGTGGGTTTCCTCCGGGTGCTCCGGTTTCCTCCCACAAGTCCTGAAAGACATGCTTGTTAGGTAATTTGGACATTCGGAATTCTCCCTCTGTGTACCCGAACAGGCGCCGGAGTGTGGCGACTAGGGGCTTTTCACAGTAGCTTCATTACAATGTTAATGTAAGCCTACTTGTGACAATAAAGACTATTATTATAAATTTCTTATTTCATCATTACAACTTATTATCGCAACTATTTTAGCGCCATCTGCAAATTGGGCTATAGAATCTTCTATCCCAACATTGAAATCATTAATATACATTGTAAATAGTTGGGTCCTGAGGAACAAACCCTGTGGCACCCCACTAGTTACATCTTGCCAACCAGAAAGAGACCCATTTAACCCAACTCTCTCTGCCCTCTGTCGGTTAGCCAATCTTTTATCCAAGCGAATAAATGACTCCTTTATTTATCCAATTTTTTCCTATTAGGAGGCAATTTAGCGTGGCCAATCCACCTCTCCTGCACACCTTTGGGTTGTGGGGTGGAGACCCATGCAGACATGGGGAGAACGTTAATAAATTGCTCCTAACCCCACATGATCTTACCTTGTGCACCTCATCAAATGCCTTCTGGAAGTCCAGATACATTATGTTTACAGGTTCTCCATTATGCACTTGACTTGTTACATCTTCAAGGAACTCTATCAAATTAGCCAGACACTATTTACCCTCCTTAAAACCATGCTCACTCTGATGGATTGCATTTTGACTTTCTAAATGTCCTGTTGTTACTTCCGTCATTATGGATTCTAACAATTTCCCAAAGACCGATGTTAAAGTAACTGGCCTATAGTCTCCGACTTTCTGCCTCCCTTTTTGAATACATTAGCATTTTTCCAATCCACTGGAACCTGTCCCATATCAAGGGGATTTTGGAAGATTATAAGCAATTTATCCAATACCTCTGTTCCATTTCCTTTAAGACCTAGGATGTAGGTCATTAGGCCCTGGGGACCTGTCTGCCTTCAATCCAATAGTTTCTTTTATATTTTTTCTCTATTGACGATGATTGTTCCCCATTCCCCCTTTTCTATTATCTCTGCATTATCTGGTACTATTCGGATGATGCTGGTGTCCTCCACCGTGAAAACTGAGGCAAAATATTGATTTAATGTCTCCACCATATCTGTGTTTACCCACTATTAACTCCCTGGTTTCATCCACCAAGGGAGTAATATTCACTTTAGCTACTCTCTACCGTTTTGTATATTTATAGAAATTTTTGCCATCCTTTTTTATATTTTGTCTTACAACACAACAGACTGCCAGCATTATAATAATCAAGTAGGCTTCAAATGAAGTTACTGTGAAAAGCCCCTAGTCACCACATTCCGGCGCCTGTTCGGGGAGGCCAGTAGAGGAATTGAACCCGCGCTGCTACCTTGTTCTGCATTACAAGCCAGCTGTTTAGCCCACTGTTCTAAACCAGCCAGCAAGGGAGAATTATAGCATTTTGTCGGGGTTCAATTTTACAAATTAATCTGCTCACCAGGTAGAGCTTTTAAAGTATTTGCTGTTTGAAGCAAGCCTCCAAGTGGGTGTGGCTTTCCTTTCAAGTGGAAAATAAATGAGGTTAGAAGTTCCAAGTGATCCTGCATTGTCCGTCCCTTAAAGGACCTGTCTGTCCAGGGTTTAGAGAATCCCAAACTGTATCATGGGGTTCACCTGACTCACCACTTTTACTAGATTGTGGTACGGGCCTCATATCTAAGGAAGGATGTGCTGGCCTTGGAAAGGGTCCAGAGGAGGTTCACAAGAATGATCCCTGGAATTAAGAACTTGTTGTAAGAGGAACATTTGAGGACTCTGAGTCTGTACTAGTTGGAATTCAGAAGGATGCGAGGGGATCTTATTGAAACTTACAAGACACTGTGAGGCCTGGATAGAGTGGATGTGGAAAGGATGTTTCCACTTGTAGGAAAAACTAGAACCAGAGGACACCATCTCAGACTAAAGGGACGATCCTTTAAAACAGAGATGAGGAGGAATTTCTTCAGCCAGAGGGTGGTGAATCTGTGGAACACTTTGCCGCAGAAGGCTGTGGAGGTCAATTCACTGATTGTCTTTAAGACAGAGACAGATAGGTTCTTCATTAATAAGGGGATCCGGGGTTATGGGGAGAAGGCAGGAGAATGGGGATGAGAAAACTAATAGCCATGATTGAATGACGGAGCAGACCCGATGGGCCAAGTGGCCTAATTCTGCTCCTGTGTCTTATGGTCTTAAGGTATAGGGGAGTACACGGCCCACTCTACAGGTATGGTGAAGCAGAAATTTTAAAGTACTTTTTAAAGCTAAACAATGTTTATTCTATGAACTCAGTTAACCTTTAAAACATTTTTTTTAGAGTATCCAATTAATTTTTTCCAATTACGGGGCAGCTTAGCGTGGCCAATCCGCCTACCCTGCACATCTTTGGATGGTGGGGACGAAACCCACGCAAACACGGGGAGAATGGGCAAACTCCACATGGACAGTGACCCAGAGCCGGGATCGAACCTGGGACCTTGGCGCCGTGAGGCAACAGGGCTAACCCAATGCACCACCGTGCTGCCCTCTCAGTTAACCTTTTTAAAACATACAGTGAACACCTTAGCAACCATCAATTCAAATGCACCCCCCAAAGAATATAACATTGTAAGTAATCCTTAAACTTTCCTTTTAACATCCATAACATAAAAATCCTTTTTACAGAAGCACATCAGGTTGAAATTCTCTACTGAGAGCAGTTATCACTCTGAATTCGCCAAATGATCTAGAGATAGTCTTTAGATGGCAGAGAGATCAAAATTACACCTTCTTTGGCTGGCTTCAGCTCCAACACTGAAACAAAACCAAAAAACACAGACACACCTTAGCTATTCCTCCAAGAGAAATTAAAAAGCAGAGCCAGAGCTCTGTTCCACCCACACTCTGACATCACTGCAGCCACTTGAGCAGACAAACATTTCTTAAAGTGGCATTCCCATGACACTGTCCGATAGTATTTTATTGTTCCCTCTCTTCTCCCCATCTTCGTGATTGTAAAGTCCCTGTTCTCCATTTGAAATCATAGAAGCAGGAGGAAGTCATTCATCCTTTGAGCATGTTCCACCAACTTTCAATTTTAGTATGTATTTAACTCTTATCTATTTGTCACAGTTCTGTAACCTTTAAAACCTTTGCCCAACAAATATCTATAGGTTGCCAAGTGGGCAATTTCAGATGCAGACCCTTGGCCCTTCCCTCTATAAATATAGTGTGTTAGAGCATTTTTGGGATTGGTCCTAGAATCCAGTTCAATTTGTAACCCTCAACTGAAAATTGGCCAATTGCCTGAATTCCTCTAATTCTGGCCTCTTTACCATCACTGATTTTAATCGCTTCACCATTGGTGGCTGTGCCTACAGCTGCCTGGCCCCAAAACTCTGGATATCTCACCCCCCTCCCCACCTCCACTCCTCTCTATCTCTCTATTTTCCTGTAAGACAACCTTGAAAAGCTAACTGTTTGACCAAACTTCTGATCATAAGATCATAAGAAATAGGAACAGGAGTAGGAGTAGGCCATTCAGTTCTTCGAGCCTGCCATCATTTAACAAGATCATGACTGACCTTAAATAATAATAATCTTTATTATCACAAGTAGGCTTACATTAACAGACCAGGTAAAGATGACAGATTTCCTTCCCTAAATGACATTAGTGAACCAGAAGGGTTTTTAATAATAATTAAAATCTTTATTGTCACAAGTAGGCTTACATTAACACTGCAATGAAGTTGCAAAATTGCCCTTAGTGTTGGGTGGGGTTACTGGGTTATGGGGATAGGGTGGAGGTGTTGACCTTGGGTAGGGTGCTCTTTCCAAGAGCCGGTGTAGACTCGATGGGCCGAATGGCCTCCTTCTACACTGTAAATTCTATGATAATCTATGATTAACTAAATTCTTAGAATAAAGCTTAAGTTTTTTTTTATTAAAAGCGCCTAAGAACACTGTTGAATAGCATCTGAAAGGCAGGCTCTTGTGCTCATCGTAACCAAAATCAATAAACAATTGTAGGTCAGGTGAACTCCATAATATACTTTGGTGTTTACTAAACCCTTGCCCATAACAATAGGTTAGGTGAGTGGCCCAAAATTTGGCAGTTGGGAGTTTAACATGGAGATGTGTGAGGGTATCCATTTTGCTCAGAAAAATGGAAAGGCAACGTGTTAACTAACTTCAGGGTGCTTCGATGCAGAGGGATCAGGCGACCTCGTGCCCAAATCGCATAAAGCAAGCATGCAGGTACAGCAGGTAATAAGGGAAGCAAATGGAATTTTGGCCTTTAGAGCTAAAGGAATAGAGTATGAAAGTAGGGAAGTGTTGCTGCTACTGTAAAAGGCATTATTGAGGCTGCACTGGAGTACTTTGTACAGTTCTGGTCCCCTTAATTGAGGAGGGATGTAATTTCATGAGAAGTTCAGAGGAGGTTCACTAGATTAATTCCAGAGATATGGGGTTTGTTTTATGAAGTGAGATTGAGCAGTTTGGGCCTACACTCTCTAGAGTTGAGAAGAATGAGTGGAGATCTAATTGAGGTATATAAAATGATAAAGGTATTGCCAAAAAATAGACTTCGAGCAAAATAGACTGCTTCCTCTTGTGGGGTAATATTCATGAACATAGAACATACAGTGCAGAAGGAGGCCATTCGGCCCATCGAGTCTGCATCGACCCACTCAAGCCCTATCCCCGTAACCCAATAACCCCTCCTCACCTTATTGGTCACTAAGGGAAATTTATCATGGCCAATCCACCTAATCTTGGATGGGTGGTAACAGTTTTAGGATAAAGGGTAGCAGATTTAAAACAGACATGAGGAGAAATTACTTCTCTCGAAGACTTGTTAATCTGTGTAATTCACTACCCCACAGAGTGCGGTGGATGTCGGAACATTGAGTAAATTTGAGCAGATAGACAGATTTTTAATTAGTAATGGGCTGAAGGGTTATGGAGTACGTGCAGAAAAGGTGGGTTGAGGCAGAGATAAGATCAGCCATGATTGTATTGAATGGCGGAGCAGGCTCAAGGGGCTGAATTGTCTACTCCTGCTCCTAGTTCTCATGTTCTTATGTTACACCATTATTCAGAAAAGGATGCAAGGGCAAACTTCGCAACCACGTGCCAGTTAATTTAACCTTGATGGTGATAAAGCTTTGGAGATAATATTTGGGACAACATTAACTGTCACGTGGACAAGTGCAGGTTAATTAAGGAACACTAGCAGAGATTTGTTAAAGTCAAATCATGTTTAACTAACTTTTTGAGTTTTTTAATAAGGTAACAGAAAGGGTTGAGAGGATAATGTAGTTGGTGTGGTGTTCATGGATGTGGAAAAAACATCTGATGTGCTATTTCATAGACTTGCTAATAAAATGGAAACTGATGGAACAAAGAGACAATGGCAACATGGGTACAAAGTTGGCTGAGTGATAGGAAGCAGACAGTTGTGGTGAACAGAAGCCCTTCGAACGGTGGGGGGGGGGGGGCAGTGGTGAAAGTTCCCCCATGGTTCGGTGCTAGGACCATCGCTTTTCTTGCTCCATATTGGGTGTGCAGGATACAACCTGAAAATTTGCAGATGGCACAGAACTTGAAAGTAATGCAAGCTGCAACGAGGATGGTGAGAGGCTTCAAGGGAACATATATAGTCTGATGGAATTGGCAAACATGTGGCAAATTAAATTTAATGCACATATGTGTAAGGGGCACCTTTTGGGATGATGCATGACGAAGTAATATAAAATAAAGTGGGGTAAGGCAGTGCATACATGTACAAATTGTTGAAGGGGTCCAGGCTGAGTTGAGAAAGTGGTAAAAGAGAATTTGGTTTGATTTATTGTCACATGTACCGAAGTACAGTGACAAGTACTTTTCTGCAGCCAAGGGAACATACACAGTACGTACATAGTAGACAAAAAAAATAATCGACAGAGTACATTGACAAATGGCTCATCGACAAACAATGATTGGTTACAGTGCGGAACAAGAGGCCAAACAAAGCAAATACATGAGCAAGAGCAGCATAGGGCGTCGTGAATAGTGTTCTTACAGAGAACAGATCAGTCCGAGGGGGAGTCGTTGAGGAGTCTAGTAGCTGTGGGAAAGAAGCTGTTCCTATGCCTGGATGAGTGGGTCTTCAGACTTCTGTATCTTCTGCCTGATGGAAGGGTCTTAAAGAAGGCAAAGCCTGGGTGGGAGGGGTCTCTGATAACGCTGTCTGCCTTCCTGAGGCAGCGGGATGTGTATACAGAATCAATGTGGGGGTGGTTAGCTTGTGTGATGCATTGGGCTGAGTTCACCACATTCTGCAGTTTCTTGCGATCTTGGACCGAGCAGTTGCCATACCAAGCTGTGATGCAGCCAGATAGGATGCTCTCTATCGCACATCTGTAGAAGACAGGAACGTAGGAACCTGAGCTTCACAAATAGAGATGTTGGTACAAAAGCAAGGAAGTTATGATGAACTTTTATAAAACAGCTTTTGGCCTCAACTGGAGGATTGTGTCCAACTCTGGACACTGGGCTTTAAGAAGGATGTGAAGGCTTTTGAGTGGGTGCAGAAAAAAACTGAAGGCTGGTTCCAAACTTCAACTACATGGACAAACTGGAGAAGCTGGGATTGTTCATAGATATCATATCATAGAATATTTACAGTGCAGAAAGAGGCCATTCAGCCCATCGAGTCCACACCTGAAGGAGCACTCTATCTAAACCCAGACCTCCATCCCATCCCTGTAACCCAGCAACCCCCACCTAAACATTTGGACAGTAAGGGCAATTTATCATGACCAATCCACCTGATTTGCACATCTTTGGACTGTGGGAGGAAACCGGAGCACCTGGAGGAAACTCACGAAGACAAGTGGGAGAAAGTGCAGACTCCGCACAGACAGTGACCCGAGGTTGGAATTGAGCCCTGGCTCTATGAAGCAACAGTGCTAACTACTATGCTACCGTGCCGCCATGTTCGCCTTTGAGATGAAAAAGCTGATGGAAGATTTGGCAAAGGTGTTAAAAATCATGAGGCTTCTAGCTAGACAGGTGAGAGAAACTGTACCTATTGGCAGTAGGGTTGAGAAACAGTTTGACTGGCAAAAGAACCAACACGTGGAGGTAAAGTATCTTGCCAGAATGAATTGGAGAGGGTCTGGAAGGCACTTTGTATGCTTGAGACAGATTCAACTGTGGCTTTCAAAAGGGAATTGGCTAAGCACCTCAAAAGAAAACTAATTGTAGTGCTCAGGGAAAGGGAGTAGGAGTGATTATACTGAGTTGCTCTTGCAGAGAACAAGCATATACTTGGGATGGGGGATGGAATTACAAGCAGAAAGGTGCAGCTCTTGAATATTAAAAGAAGACCTTAACTGCAGATACAAAAAACAAACACAAAGGTTTCCATTTGTAATCAAATTGTGGTGCAAATCCAGGTCTCCAGCTGAGCAGAACCAAGGGCTAGCCATGGAGCTAGGAATGACACTGCACAGAATGCAACTCCAATAATAAGTCAAACTACACGTTAAAAAGCTGAACAACACAGAGCACTGTTGGATCCAGAATTGGGAAATTAACCAGAATAGTCAAGAAATGCAAATTTAGGGGAACGTCTAAGCAATAGTGATCACAACATAATAAGGTTCAATATAAAGATTGAGAAGGAAATAAATAAATCACAAGGACCAAAGCGATAAGTTGAAAAAAACTGTTTTCAAGGGGGTGAGAATGGAACTATGGAAAAGGCGTGCTGTTAGGAAATTTGGACATTCTGAATTCTCCCTCGGTGTACCCGAACAGGCGCCGGAATGTGGGGACGAGGGGTTTTTCACAGTAACTTCATTGCAGTGTTAATGTAAGCCTACTTGTGACAATAAAAACATTTAAGTGGCTTGCTGTGTAGTCTATGTAATGTTATGTAATTGTGTGTAAACAGAATAACAGTGCGAAATACTCCAAATGGTGATCAAGAGCGTTCAGGAGAAATTCCACCAAAAACAAGAACATTCCAGCCAGTCACCACCATGGATGAATAAAGATTTAAGGGCAAGATTGAAGCTATAATAAAAGGCATATACTAAACACATAAACAATAAAGGAGAGTATAACACAAGAGGATAGAAGTAAGTTAGCAAAGAAGCCAAAAAACTACAAAAGTAAATTGTGAAAGATGTGAAAAGAAATAAAATATTTTACAGATACATAAATAACAAAAGCCAAATCAAGATGGGGTAGGGTCACAAAAGTTTACACAAGTAATGACAGTGAAGCGGCAGAAATAATCATTACTTTGACTCGGTATTTATCAGGGAGACTAACAAGGTGATGTGACTTTGGAAAAAAAGGTTGAAAAGGTAGAGACCTTTAAGATAGGTGAGGAGGGGGTGGGGGGGGGGGGGAAGCTAATTGATAAACCAATCAAACTTAAAGAGGATAAAACCATTGGCTCAGATGGACTGTATCATTCAAAGATGTTAGGGAAGAGATAGTGGAGACACTATTACACATATATTCAATCTCATTAGAAAAGAGAATACTGCCAGAGAACTGGAGGACAGCTAATATGATTCCCATATTTAAGACGGGAAGTAGAACAAGTCCAAGGAACTAACCATTAGCATATCACCGCTGGGAGGAAAGATAATGGAATCCTTACTCAAAAGTATCGTACAAAAGCATCTGGAAACTGATAATGTAAAGAGTAGTCACCTTGGATTTGAAAATGGTAGGCCATGCTTGATTAATCTTACTCAATTCTTTGAAGATGTAACAGAAAGTGTAGATTAGGATAATGTTGTCAAAATATATTTACATTTGCAAAGACTTTTGATAACATACTGCATTGCAGACCTTTGGTCACCTGTCCTAATCCATTGGGCTTGATGTCAAATAGTGTCACACTCCTATCCTACATTTAAAGGTGCGACAAAAATGCAGGTGGTTGTTGTCCATACTCACAATTAAAGAATGGCCACCTGGGTAAGATCAGAGATAGACCTTCAGCATTGACAGGCAAGGTAATGGCTTCGGGAGAGGGGAGAAAAAGGATTAAAAATCAAACTGAAAAATGAAGTTGCTGTTTGCACTAAATTTCACTTCAACAAAACCAAAATAAAGTAGGCTAAAAATCAATACTGACACAAAGTCTCTGGCTCCATCTACTGACAGATCAGTCAAAGTTGTAAAAGATCAGGTGCTTACAAATTGCACTTGTTAAGAAACTATTTATGGACAGAGATAAAAAAAGCTGTGCACTCAATGGTTGGGTTTTACTGTAATAGATCTTGTCTGATAAAGGGAATAAGGAAATGTCAGACAAGGGGAAATAGTTTCAAACTGGTAAAAAGACCAATACCAGGAAATTCTTTAAAAATAAAGAGTGCACACAATGGGAACCACGATAGAAAAGTGCAGGCAAAGCCCTGGGTTCATTTGAGGAGCTGATGCAGTAATAGGGTCTCTGGGGTTGAAGAATTAAGATGGATGAAATGACGTTCCTCATTGAGAATTATCTTGTGAGACTGCTGGAAACCTGAAATGATGAACTGTGGAATGGCGTCTGCACAGCCCACGTTGCAGGTGGAGTACTCTGGTCTGCAAGTCTTTCCTGGGGCATTAATGAGCATCCACCGTCAGTCAGAAGGTTGCGGGTGCAAGTCCAATTGCAGGACTTCAGCGCATAACCTGGTACTGCTCATGTCCTTTAGATGAAACACCTGTCTGGGCCTAATGGACATTAAAGATCCCATTGCTCCATTTGGAAAATGCAGCCAGCTCTCCAAGGTTTTAATGCAAGGTTTTGTATGCTACTACGTCAAGTTATTATTATGATGACAGGAATTAGGAGGAGTGGTCATAATGAAGGGTTCTGTGTAAAACCGGAATAGCAGAATTCAGATTTTATGATGAGGGTAACAGATAGATGAGAGCACGGTGGCACAGTGGTCAGCACAGTTGTTTCACAGCTCCAGGGTCCCAGGTTCGATTCCCAGCTTGGGTCACTGTCTGTGCGGAGTCTTCACATTCTCCCCATGTCTGCGTGGGTTTCCTCCGAGTGCTCCGGTTTCCTCCCACAGTCCAAAGATGTGCAGGTTAGGTGGATTGGCAGTGCTAAATTGCCCTTAGTGTCCAAAAAGGTTAGGTGGGGTTACTGGGTTACAGGATAGGGTGGAGGTGTGGGCTTAGGTAGGGTGCTCTTTACAAGGGCCGGTGCAGACTCGATGGGCTGAATGGCCTCCTTCTGCACTGTAAATTCTATGAAGCAGAAAGGAAATCATCGTCTTTTTGAAATGGCATTATCACTTTATCTGGGGCTTTTTAATACAAAGACTCCATACTTGGGTATACAATCTTGGTGCCCACGGCGAGTGCAGGAAATGACAGGGTTTGGTGCTGGTCGTCGAGTCATTCATCTTGGATGTCACTAACAACCGAAGAACCCTCAGTATTAACGAATAACCTGTTTACGCTCAAAGATTGGCAACTTATGGAGCAGACTGCCATCTAGTGAGGTGAGCATTTAATCAAAGTGTTTAAAATGAACCACTCACTCAATAGATTTAATGGCGTGGGATTGAAATAAGAAACAGGTGAGGATAAATAGCTTGGAGACAAAATGAGAGGATTAAGTGTTGTTTCCAAGCTGCCCCAATGGCCCAGATTTCAACACTCATGCCTGGGAAAGAGAAAAATTAGAACAGCAACTTGCTGTACTCCTCTTTAATCGCATGTTTAGGGAAACAGTTATAGTTCAATGTCAAAGTTAACAATCCATTCGATAGTTTCAGTTGACGTAGTGTGAGCGATTGTGATGCACAATTTGAGTTCCATTTGTGGAACAAGTGGCAAGATCTTCCCCGGTCCATCCTCAAACAGCTGAGGGCTCTCTGGATTATATATGGAAGTTGACCATTCGGGTCAGTTGGCAGGTTGTAATTGGTGATGTTTGCAGACAATCAGGCGATGTCCTTCGAGAGGTGGGGCTGTCACCAGGTTGTAGGGTGTGAACTCTTCTCCAATAGGGACTATGGGATTTCAGCCGAGTTCCTGGGGCTTTTTTGAGGTTCTGAATCAATGGGTGTGCATCGATAACTGTGGTGACATTCTTTGAGGAGGATGTTTTCCCCCACATCAGGAGATTCAACCTGTGCTCACACAGGAAGTCACTTGAGCTATTTTTTTATCTCAATGCTCCAGGAATAATTCTCATGGCTTCCCCGGAGTGTGGATATCTACCATGGTTACGTGATGGCTCCTGAACCAGGGTTGAGCAGCAGTACTCAGCTGTGGGGTAAACCAGGCGAGTGAAGCAGTGTGTGGAGAATTGGCTCTGCTGCCCCAGGTGGACAATTTCTGTTTGAGATTCACTCTCGCCTTGGCCTTTGCTCCGGAGATGTTACAAATAGGACAATGGGCTTCCAATCGTGCTGCCAAGGTATGTTGGGATTCAGCTGTGACAGAGGACTAGACGTGAAATTTTCCCCTCACCTTCAAGGCTGAAATGACAGTTTATATTTTCTGACATAGGTTTCCAGAGAACAAAGATTTTCAAGGGGCCATAACATAGAACATACAGTGCAGAAGGAGGCCACTCGGCCCATCGGGTCTGCACCAACCCACTTAAACCCTCACTTCCACCCTATCCCCGTAACCCAATAACCCCTCCTAACTTTTTTGAACACGAAGGGCAATTTATCATGGCCAATCCAACTAACCTGGTCTTTGGACTGTGGGAGGAACCCAGAGCACCCGGAGGAAACCCACGCACACATGGGGAGAACGTGCAGACTCCACACAGACCGTGATCCAGCGGGGCTTCGACCCTGGGACCCTGGCGCTGTGAAGCCACAATGCTAGCCACTTGTGCTACCGCACTGCCCATCTGATCTCTGTTGGATTGGAGGGGGTACCCCAAAGATGCACTGAGGAATCCCACTTGGAACCGCACAGTAAAGGCTTTGCATAGCCATTGTCCAGAACTGCAAACTTCCTCTGGGCAACTGCCCTGCAGTGGGAACCATCCGAATATACAATTTAAATTGCAAACTTCAGATGGTGCCGATAGGGTTATGCCAACAGGTACTCAGAAAAAGTTAGGAGAATCAAAACCTTTTCTAACTTCTAGATAAATACTGTAAAGACTCAGACCGACACACCTCACTGGACCCCCCCTCCCCACCATGCCCGCGATACCCCCTAAACACCCACGACACTCCAGGGGATACCCCCAAGCCCAACAAAGATAGTTCCAATGCTTATGTAGTTACATTGTATATATTGTGTTGCCCTATTATGTATTCTCATGTATTTTCTTGAATTCTGTTTAATTCCCTTTTCTTCCCATGTACTGAATGATCTGTTGAGCTGCTTGCAGAAATTACTTTTCACTGTACCTCCGGTTACACATGACAATAAACAAATCCAATCCAATCCAATCCTGTCTTCGGCCCTTTCCCAGCCTTCCTTTGGCTGTCCAAAGCCTTAAGAGTCTCTGAGGAGACTCCCAATGGCAGCCCTCAACCAATCCCCCCCACCGTCCCCCCCACTCCACCCACCCACCAAGATCCCAAACCCGATCGCCCCCAAACCAACCCACCAATTGCAGGTCCAATCCCCTTGCCAATCCAACCGCCCCTCGCAAGCTTGATCTCCCTGTCCTGGAGGTCTGTCCAGAGGAGACAGGCACAGGAGAAATTCCAGGAAGGTAATTAGACACGGAGAGGCAATCTGAAATTATGGCTCATTAGTATTTTGCCAATGTCCCCACAGCGACCACTCTTTGATCCTGGTATCAATAATATACGAGGTCCTGGAACACCTCCTGCTAAACAGACTGAGTCATACCCTGCAAGCAGCCTTTCACACAGGTTGCAACTTCTTTGAGAAGAACCTGACACTGACCTCCGATATGGAGGCGGGGAAAGGTCTGAAGACAGTAACTACCTTTGTTGACTTATTCTGTGCCCATGACAGTGTGATGCATGGGCACGCCACTGAAACTCTCCAAAATCATCTGCTGTGTGAAAACCCGACAACTAATCACCTCCAAGGTCAGCAACCGTTATAGCTCCAGGTGCACCTTGGAGATCACAATAGCCATCCACACAGAACCAACAGCAGCCTCCCACAGGAATTCTGGCTCTCTTCAACATATAAACCGGTGGCCTTCCTCCAACAAAGTCATGGTTCTTCACAAATGCTGATGATGACTTGGCCGTAAGTCTTTCCAGATTCAGCAACTTAAGGACATTGAGAAAACATGTTGTGCGCTGTGCCCCTGAAATCCCACTCCCCTCTCACTTGGCCCCAATATTAAGCTGCACTTCTGATCAAGCGGGCAAGACACCTGCAGGAAGGCAGAGGGAACCTTCTGTAAATAGGGAGGCCCCATGTGGTCATGACACTTTAGTCAGAGACCATGATGGCTTCACCTCTGAATTAAATCTGACGGGAAGTGGATTGTGAACCTTCACCCTGACTACCAGGAATCAATCCCGCAAGTTCCCAGTTGCAACCTCCGACTGCATGCATTACCCAATCCTGTCGATCCATTGGTTAATAAAGCTGATCAGATTTAGGCGAGGTTCTGAAGAAATTAATGGACACACTTCCAGCTGGTTACAATACCTCAATTGTTACCAGGTGCTCTTCCCCATTTGCGCCTGGTGGTACGGTTCCTGCCCCTCACCCACCCCCCCTCCACCCAATATTGATACCAGGATCAATAAGTCAAGATATGCTTACAGCGCTGATTGTGAATTTAAGGTCAGTCCCAAGCACAGTATAAAATTTCCGTACCAGGCTTATTTACAAATGAAACACTGGCATGGAGCACGGTGCACTTTCAGCACTTCAGTGCAGTGTCCATCTCTGTTCATCAGGCACAAGGATAACGTTCTAGCTCAGCAGGATGTGCAGGGATGAGCCATGAGCCAGAATCTTAGTGTTATCAGGTTAAGAGAAAAGACTGGAGAAATACAGCCCTTTAGGTTTTAGGCAGCTAAGAGGGGCAATCGTAGAAGTATACAAAAAAGTAAACATGTGAAAAGCTAAGGACAGTGATACAAACTGAATAGCCATTCAGCCCATCGAGTCTGCGACACATCTTCGAAAGAACACTCCACCCATATCCACTCCCCCATCCACCCCGCCCTATCCCTGAAACCCCATAACCTAACCTGCACATCCCTGGAAACTAAGGGGCAATTTATCATGGCCAATCCACCCTACCCACACATCTTTGGACCGTGGGAGGAAACCACAGCACCCGGAGGAAACCCATGCTGACACGGTTAGAAAGCACAAACCCCACATAGACAGTGAACCCAAGGCTGGAATTGAACCCGGGTCCCTGGCGCTGTGAGGCAGCTGTGCTAATCACTATGTCACCGTGCCACCCAGAATAGTGACAGAAAGCCAAGTAGACACAATTTCAATGGTGAAAGAAACCGTAGGGCCAATGTGACAATGTTCTTCATACAAAGATCGATCAACACTACCCAGGAAGCTGGAAAAAGACTTGCATTTATGTAGCACCGTTAATGCAGGATTGGCAACAACAAAATCTGACACTGAGCCATTTAGAATTTAGAACAGTACAGCACAGAACAGGCCCTTCGGCCCTCGATGTTGTGCCGAGCAATGATCACCCTACTCAAACTCACGTATCCACCCTATACCCGTAACCCAACAACCCCCCCTTAACCTTACTTTTTAGGACACTACGGGCAATTTAGCATGGCCAATCCACCTAACCCGCACATCTTTGGACTGTGGGAGGAAACCGGAGCACCCGGAGGAAACCCACGCACACACGGGGAGGACGTGCAGACTCCGCACAGACAGTGACCCAGCCGGGAATCGAACCTGGGACCCTGGAGCTGTGAAGCATTGATGCTAACCACTATGCTACCGTGCTGCCCTAAGGCGATATTAGGGCAGGTGACCAGAAGCTTGGTGAAAGCGGTAGATTTTAGTGAGGGGTTCAGGGAAGGGATTCCAGAGCTTCAGGCGCAAACAGCTCAACGCACGGCTGCCAACGATGGAGCAATAGATATGGAGGATGAGCAAGAGGCCAGAATTGGAGTGTAGAGATAGCAAAGGTTGTAAAGCTGGAGGGGTTTCAGAAATACAGAAGGGAAGCATCCCTGGATCCATGTAATAAGCGTGTGGATGCTGTGCCACATGAGCTCAGGATCTATCTGAACAGATGAACCAGAGCTGCCTGAATGATATCTTCCTCGCCCATATCTGTCAGTCATTTCTTGGTATTCAGTCTGCGCAGTGTAGTGGCTAAACAGGAACATGATAAAGACAACGGCGGAGGTTTTCCTGCTTGGAGCAAGGTGGAGGTTTCTCCTCTCGTGTTTCTTTTGGTGGTTGAAGGGTGCATCCTTTTTCTCTTAAACAAACCCTTCAGGGGTGGAAAACATGACATGCCAGCAGACTGAGCAGCCCCAGGAGACGTCACCTGCCAAGCAGACCCCTGTGCTCACCCAGCACCCACAAAGCTGCAGCCATTGCACACGTGCACCAGCGTTGCTGCTCCCCTGCCTGAGGTCAGCTCAACGCAGCACACATCGAGAAACTTTACCTCCGAATTTTCAGAATGGTTACAATTAAATATAAATGGAAAAATGCAGAAAGTCATTCAAAGCCATTATCACATTAATCAGGGATCTGGAGAAGTTGATTGCTGGAAGGCAATTGTAAAATTTCAGCCTTGCCAATAACACAAAACATCACAATCCAGTGATGTGGTTATGACCACCATTAATCACGAATTATAATTTCCATCCAATGAAAAAGACACTCACAGCCCCAAACAAGTTGTCATCTGCCGTTGGCAAATTAATTCTTACCAATTTATAAACTGGTCCCCCACATTTACCAAGCTGGGTTTGAAGTGCCTGTCAGTTGTCAGAACCTGCTTTGCATCTGCCCAAGTGGTGGGGTGGAAATAATTAGATAATTCTTTTTTTAAAAATAGCACAATCTGGTTTTACAAATCAAATTTTGAGTTAGAGTGTGCAGGTCAGTCACAAACAAAACTGTTTTGATGCCATTAGGCGGATATTAAAGTTGAGGTCCTGCAGGCTGCCAGTTACCACACAGTGCACCAATTGTGCAGAATGTGAACCGCACTACATTATGCAGCGGCATAAACACGGCATTACACTCGTCAAGTTGTTCATCCGCGCGCAGACATTGCAGACGGGGGGGGGTGAGTTGAAGGGAAGCATTTCCCCATGTAGATAAAAGGCAAAAGATAAGCAGTCACTGCAAGCTGTGATAATGTAAGAGTTTGGGATTGACACGCGCCTGAACGCAAGTAATAATAACATAATAATAATCTTTATTGACACAAGTAGGCTTACATTAACACTGCAATGAAGTTACTGTGAAAAGCCTCGAGTCACCACACTCTGGCGCCTGTTTGGGTACACAGAGGCAGAATTCAGAATGTTCAATCCACTTAACCTGCACATATCATAGAATTTACAGTGCAGAAGGAGGCCATTCGGCCCATCGAGTCTGCACCGGCTCCTGGAAAGAGCACCCTACCCAAGGTCCACACCACCACCCTATCCCCATAACCCAGTAACCCCACCCAACACTAAGGGCAATTTTGGACACTAAGGGCAATTTATCACGGCCAATCCACCTAACCTGCAAATCTTTGGACTGTGGGAGGAAACCGGGGCACCCGGAGGAAACACACGCACATACGGGGAGAACGTGCAGACTCCACACAGACAGTGACCCAAGCCGGGAATCGAACCTGGGACCCTGATGCCGTGAAGCAGCGGTGCTAACCACTGTGCTACCGTGCTGCAAGTGTGCCCAGGGACATGCAAAGGCTTGGTTTTGGATTGGTGCCCTGTAGACACAACAGAAACCTAATGACAGACACAACAGAAAGCAAGGAAGAACTCGCTTTTTTTTCCTTTTGATATAAATTTAGAGCACCCAATTCATTTTTTCCAATTATGGGGCAATTTAGCGTGGCCAATCCACCTACCCTGCACATCTTTGGGTTGTGGGGGCGAAACCCACGCAGACACGGGGAGAATGCGCAAACTCCACACGGACAGTGACCCAGAGCCGGGATCAAACCTGGGACCTCGGCGCCGTGAGGCAGCAGTGCTAAACACTTTGCCGCGGTGTTGCCCAAAGAACTTGCTTTTCTCTTGCACTTTTCACAACCAATTTAAAGCAAGTTACTTTACACTCAATTAAGTAGTTATCACAGCAGGGTCCCACAATCAGCAGTATGAAGTGATCAGATGATTTTGTTCAACAATGAGGCTTGAAGGATAAATATTGACCAAAACACTGAGGAGAACTCCCTAGCTCTTCTTCAAACTGGTGTCAAGGGATCTTTTAGGACCCCAAGAGGGAAGACGGGGTTTTGATTTTAACTTTTCATCTGAAAGACAGCACACCTCTGATGGGGCAACACTCCTTCAGCACTGCACTGGGAGTTTGTTATTGTTGCTCTTTCGGCTTTTCCCATGTTATATAGGATCGCCACAATTCTTCCTGCCACCAACAAGAGACAGGAGAGTTACCCACTGAGCCACTTCAGCTCTGCAGAGATGAGGAGAAATTATTTCACTCAACTGGTTGTGAGTCTTTGGAATTCTCCACCCCAGAGGGTTGTGGACACTCCACTGCTGAATACATTGGGATAGCCAGATTTTTGGTCTCTCGGAAAATTAAGGGATATGGGGAATGGGCAGGAAAATGGAGTAGAAATGCAAGATCAGCTATGATCGGATTGAATGGCGGAGCAGGCTTGACAAGCTATACGGTCTATTCCTGCTCCTATTTCCTGTATTCTTGACTACCAGCAAAATTGATTTTTTTTGTTGCCATTTTCAATATTTTTATTTCTATTGAAGAGAAAAGTTCAAAGAAAATTACAAAAATACAGGGCACAATTTAATGGGACAAATTCTAAGTGTCATATCATGCGCGACTTCCTGGGTGTTTCCCGGCAGCCGACCTGGCGAGACCCCGGCCCGTATTCAACGGCACTTTGTGCCAAAAATGATTCCCCCACAAGCTTCACGCTGGTACTGGCTGTCCCAGCAGCTGATGGCCAGACACACTCCTGGCTGACAAGGAAGAGGTGCTGTTAAACACCCCCTCCAAAGTCACTCCCAGTCAGCACCACACAGACCTGTACCACGTTTCTGGGATCCCAACCTGCCCAGGCTTCTGGATGCTGTGGAGAAGAGACGGGTCATCCTGTTCCCCCGAGGGGCTGGGGGGACCAGCTGCAGGGTCACCAGTGCCGCCTGGGAGGCAGCGGCAGCGGCTGTCATTTGGGCAGCGTGACCAGGAGGAACCGCCGTACAGTGCAGGAAGAAGACCAACCACCTCCACTGAGCTGCAAGGGTAAGTTAACACCAACCGCCTGGCATCAGTACCGCCTGCAAACCCCCCCTGGCCTTAACCCCCCCCCCCCCACCCCCAAAAACAGGTCAGTGACTGGCACCTCACCCCCTACATCTGACCACTGTACTTGAATGAAATGAAATGAAAATTGCTTATTGTCACAAGTTGGCTTCAAATTAAGTTACTGTGAAAAGCCCCTAGTCGCCACATTCCAGCGCCTGTTCAGGGAGGCTGGTCCGGGAATCGAACCGTGCTGCTGGCCTGCCTGGGTCTGTTTTCAAAGCCAGCGATTTAGCCCTGTACTAAACAGCCCAGCACACCCTGGCCACCACCAGCACAACCCCTCCATGTCCAGGTACGGCGCCCAGAAATGCCACCTGCCGAAGACGTCCCACTGGCCCGAAGCACCAAGTGCGTGGCTCACAATACCCTCCCTCTGTCCCCGCAGGAGAATTTAGTCTACAATAGATGTGAAAGGGCCCACACAGGCAGTGGACATCCAGATATCAGAGCCCTCACCCATCATAAGGAATAAGCCCTGGAGATCGCGGGGTTGACCGAGGAGAGAGCAGTCACCAACACCGAGGTTGCCCTGTGCCACAGGTGTGAGGATCATCTGCCCCTTAACCAAGATGACCTATCTCAAGTGAGTTGCTCATGTCAGACAAAATGATCCTTCCCTCCCACTGACCCCATGTCCATTCTCAAGCAGGATTTCCACCTGATTTGGCTGGGCCATCTAGGCGCATGTCCCTTCTCGAGAAGGATCAGCACCTGATTTGGCTGGGCCATCTGGGCACATGTCCCTTCTCGAGAAGGATCAGCACCTGATTTGGCTGGGCCATCTGGGCACATGTCCCTTCTCGAGAAGGATCTCCACCCGATTTGGCTGGGCCATCTGGGCGCATGTCCCTTCTCGAGAAGGATCTCCACCCGATTTGGCTGGGCCATCTGGGGGCGTCGCCTGCTCCCCACCATACAAGGTAATAACTCTGAGGAGAGCTCCAAGGAGACCAGCATCGAGGTGTAACAGTCACCATCCCCACTCTCCGCCAGTGCAGAGACACACACCTCGGTGGGCGACATTAGTGGACAGCGTTCTGGGGCAAATCTGGTGAGCACCACGCAGCTGCTGGTGCGCATCAGGTTGAGGCAGGAACATCTAACAGAGCCAGTGGTCGGTGGTCTGCTGGGTCCCAGGACTCAGCTGAGACCCAGGCAGATGCCGAGCCTCTGGGCAAGGTTATCCCAGAAGCTGATTGAAGACACGAATGGAACGGCCATGAGATTCAGGAGGGGATGTTAGCAGCACTCCAGCGACTGCATAGCTGATTGGAGGTGTCCCAAAGGCAATGGGTGCAGGAGATGGCGCCGGTAATGCGTGGCACCAAGGCCAACACAGCTAGGGACTACGGATGTCTCAAATGTTCAGCATTTCATATCTAACATCTGATACATGTATAGCCTGCGTCACATTATCCTGCACAGCAGGCCTGTCTCCCCACCCCCTTCCCCCAGGTACACACAGTGGTCGCTGATAGTGCATGGGACACGGTCCGGGGAGAATGTGCAGACTCCGCACAGACAGTGACACCAACGGGGAATCACTGGGACCCTGGCACTGCGAAGCCACAGTGCTATCCACTTGCGCTATCGTACTGCCCCATGTCCGCATGGCACAGGGTGCCGCACTGACTCCTTGTTGAGATGTTTTCTGTGGCACACGCTGTACATCATCTCCTTGTATGACCAACGACTCCTGTACATCTTGGGCTGTCGCCAGCATCCCCCTCTGGGTCCCTCCTTGGCCTGATGGGCTGCCGGGTCTTCAGGGTGTGCGGCGGCCCCCTGCACATGGGGTGCCGCCTCCAGCCTGTTTTGACACTGCTGCCGTGTTCTCCGGTGCCGCCTTGGCTGCCACCAGCACCGCGAGGGCTACTGCTGCAGGGTAAACAACACCATCTATTGTGGCATCTGTAAGAAGTTGAAGGAGAGAGACTGACAATCAGTTAGGGCTTCCACCCAGGGACCCTCATATTCCCCAAGACTACCATTATGTGTTCCTCCTTCTCCCAGAGTGCCATCCACTGAGCCAGTTGCACTGGAGAACCCCACTCTGCACATTCACCCCGGCCACAGCAGGAGCCCTCAGAACCCAGACCCCTGCCGCGAACATTAGGGAAACCGTGCTCAGGTCCCAGCCCTGGATCCACACACTCACCCTCTGGTCGCAGGGATATCCCCAGTACTGAAGCCCAGCTCTAGAATGCTTGATTGTTGGCTGCTGCCTCTGTGGTGCTGATGTCTCCAGGATTCAGGAAAAGAGTCCAGACCTTGCAGTTTGATTGGATGCTAGGCCATAATCATCGTTTGAGACATGACACGTGTACCCACAAAAATGCACTTTGGAGCTGTGAAGTGCTCACATAATTAACAATGTTAATTCCTTATTAGCAACAACCTTCAGCAGTGCAGCTAGAGGCTGCTCACAGTCGGAGGGAGTTAAAATGACTGGCAGCATATAACCAAGAGCAGGGCTCAGTCCTGGAAGTGTTTGGTAGGGCAGGCAGACAGCTGTTGTAGTTGCCCCTGTAATGGGTATCCACAATATTGGAAGATGGCTTGCTGGCCCGCGGACACTATGCCCCTCTGCACCAACCCCAGCCCAGGGGCGACCGCCGACCTATAATACCCAGCCCTCCCGACCAGGTTTCCCAGCCTCCCCATCCCCGAACATTGGGCAGCAGCTCCAGTGCCCCCCAAATGCCTGCCGGGGAACTGGAGATTGATCTTAAATCCTGGAGACTCCAGGCCAATTCTGAAGGGTTGCCAACCCACTGACCAATCTACTATTTTCTGGTATTGACTGATAAAGTAACGTTCAACAAGGCAGCAGAGAGAACTTCTCAACCTTATTCAATTAGTGCCATGGGGGTCTTTCACACCCACCTGAGCACTGGGGCAAACGGTAGCACAGTGGTTAGCATTGTTGCTTCACAGCTCCAGGGTCGCAGGTTCGATTCTCGGCTTGGGTCACTGTCTGTGCGGAGTCTGCACGTTCTCCCCATGTCTGCGTGGGTTTCCTCCCGCAGTCCAAAGCTGTGCGGATTAGGTGAATTGGCCATACTAAAATTTCCCTTGGTATCCAAAAAGGTTAGGTGGGGTTACTGTGTTATGGGAATAGGATGGAGGCGTGGGGTGCTTTTTACAAGGGCCGGTGTAGACTCGATGGGCCAAATGACATCCTGCACTGTAAATTCTCTGATTCTATGAATCTGTGTTAGTACCTTGGTTTTTAATAACTTGTCTGTCAGACCAGATCCAGTATCTTAGAACACTACACCATAGAAACCTTGAGGATACAAGGGAATCTTGCACATATTCACCCTTCCTTGTCCTCATTTTCAAAAAGGCAGGATCAGCTACCCTAATGAAAACAAGTGATACTGGTAAAGATAAATGTACCGGCCTTGAACTTGGCCTTCACTAATTGTTTTTAGTTTTACTTTTATTCTGATTCTTGGGAAAGTAATTTGCAACAGTAAAAATGGAGCTGCACACTTATTTTCTCGTCAAAGTTCATCACCACACTCAAGGCTGCAAATACAGTAAATTTAAAATCTATGAAGCGTGACAAATTCAACAATAAAAAAAAAATAATCTGGAAATAGGAAACACAGCCGGTTCATTACTATCTGACTGACAGAGAAAGAATAACAATCGGGAACCTTTACCACAACTTGGCTGTACCCCGCAGTTATAATAAAGGCTTCCCACTGAAAATTAACCAACCTTTCCACTTCAGATCAATGTTTCTGTTTCCCATTTTATTTTTTAAATTGTCAGTAAAAATGATAAAAAGAGAATGTGCTGGAAACATTCGGCAGGTCAGGCACCCCCACCAGGCAGGGATGGAAATACAAAGTTAATGTTTCAGGTTGATGACAGCAAAATGGACAATTATTTAAATGGTAAAAAATTGCAGCATGCTGCTGTGCAGAGGGATCTGGGTGTCCTTGTGCATGCATCGCAAAAAGTTGGTTTGCAGGTGCAGCAAGTAATTAAGAAGGTAAATAGAATTTTGTCCTTCATTGCTAGAGGAATAGAGTTTAAAAGCAGGGAGGTTATGTTGCAGCTGTATAGGGTGCTGGTGAGGCCACATCTGGAGTACTGCGTACAGGTTTGGTCTCCGTACTTGAGAAAGGATGGCATGCCTTTGGGATGTGGCTGTCATTTGCTCACATGGCCCAGCCAAACGAATCGCCACTGACTCAAGAGGACAAATATGCAGGGGACCCCTGCACTCTGGTGTACTTTCATATTTGGCACTGTATCTTGCTAGGAATGCCCAACATTAATCTGAGGCAGCAGGGTGGAATTGCATTGATTATAAATTTGCTTTCCTGAAAACTACAGCCATCAAGGAGGTTTTAACAAATTAAAATGTTTGTATTTTATTTGAGAGAAATGACAGACATGACCTTTTATTTTGTTTGCAGTTATATCTGAGAGGGGCATAATGCAGAATCACAGCAGAGGACTCACGAGGGATAATATGTTGAATCATTGAATTTGACAACACTAAGCTAAACCATTCAGCTCCTGAACATTTGCTCTCGTTTTCTGAATGAGCTAGTCATTTGGTACTGTTCTATATGGATTTAATTTTTTTTACCCCAAATATTTATCTTTCAGTAATGATCTTAAATTTATGCCCTCTGGTCATCTACTCACCAGCCAGCGCAAAACCTCTCCACATTTACCTTCTCAAAACCCGTAAGTCAAATCAGATCTCATCAACTTCTCAGTTCTAAGAAGAAGACGACGACCACCCAGTTGCTCTAGTTCACCTTCATTGTTACAGTATCTCCTCCAAATCACCGTAAATAATTCCCTTCTATGCTGCCTCAACATTCTTCCTAAAATAAGACATCATAAACGGAATGCAGTATTTTCTGCTGGTCTTCTGATTTGCACGGGCTTCACATCATAATAAACGCATGCTTTTTCAAAACTGCACTGTCAACATGCCTTCCCCAAGTCCGTCTATTCCTCTGCTCCTCTTAATATTTGCCTCTGTTATTTGAAAAATAGTTGTCTCAACACTTATTACAAATTGACGATGAGTGAATACCAGTTTGTAAAAAAGGGAGTCAGAGGCAAAGTGAAGGACGATGTCAGTGCAGGGTGTGTAACAAATTATTTTTGCGTACAGACAAATATAAAGTTCAATGGGGGGCTGAGTAAGATCTGGTAAACAATGGGGGCTGAGTAAGATCTGGTAAGCTTACTGCAATTACATAGAACCCCAAAACAAAGGGTTACAGAAACACATAACATAATTAAAACAAAGCAGGAGACGACAGCATTTCTGACCTTCATTTATTCTCTTCCCCACCCAAAAGGCGTTTAAATTTGATATTTGACTAATGCCGTTTTTCAAATATTAACATTTGAAGGACCGCATGGCATTTGCAGTTTATAAAAGAAAGAAATGTTACTTGAGCAAGAGGAGAAGGCTAAACCTTTTTCTATTGTTAGTCTTTGAAATTATGAATATGCAACCCCCAAAGTTGAAAAGAACTGTGCAATTTTCTTTTTAAATTGATGAATACTTTTTTTTTAAATCATGGAAAATATTTGGGCATTTTTAAGAGACTTTTCTGTCACAATCTCTGCTATCGGTGTATCTTTCACATGCATAAGTCTGGAAATGATCATGCAACTCGACTCAGATCTGAGAACACGACAATGCAACCGAGACTCTTCATGTGAAACCATGGAAATATGGTGGGACCTCTTTTTTGAAAAAAAGCCCCAGCATTTCACTTTGTTTGCTCACAAATTCTGATCACAACAAAAACATTTTTAAATGCTGGGTTTTTCAGCTGCACTTGGAATTAACAATATTGGCTCTTTATACTCCATTAAAGAATTAACAGGCTGCCAAATTGGGATAATGCTTCATAAAACAGTATCAGGACATTATTAACTAAGAAATACACACACGACTGAACCTCCACATGTTTGTTCCTCAAAGGTTATATGGATTAAAAGAGGGGAACATAGAAACAAGTCAGCACTGCGGCATCTATAAATGTACGGAGTATCATCTTTACTCAAGAATATATCCTGTAACCACACAGAGGGGAAATCAAACAGCAAAAGGAGGAATTTCACAGTAGATCTGTAAAGGTCCGGTAAAAAATCAGGTTAATGTTTCCCGTGTCAGATTCTTCCTCACATCATTTGCCAGTTGTGTGAAAGGAATTGATGCCCAAATCCTCAATTTTCTTTGATCAATTGTTTCTGTTTCTGTCCTTCCTGCATTTGATTTCATAGTTCTAGCATTCAAGAGTTTTTGTTTCATTTGCTATTATTTACATAACAGAGGAGAAGAGAAAATTTGCAAATGTCGGTTTTATAGCTGACTGTTATTTGTCGAATATTGTAGGTACTAAATTGCTCCTGTGTGTGTACATGACGATAGGTATTGTGCTGTAAGAGTAATTCATTGTGCGTAGACACTTTGAGATGGTCTGATAATGTATAATTTTACATAATGCCCTTTTAAATTCAATAAATGTTCGGCGATTAAATATGGTTCACCATTAGGCCAACACCTTAGCATAACCTCTTCTCTCTCAGTCAGTAAAATTCTCCTTCACTTGGAAGGATAAGAAAAATAAATTCAGATAATTTTAAACTTTGCTCCAAGTTTACAACTCAATATTAAAGCTAAAGAAAATAATCATTCATACGAGTGCACACAGGTATGGCAGATATTGGCTACTTTTGAGAAATCAGTATTTTAATCCCCTATTGCACACAAGTGACCAAAAATTTAAAAATCAAAAATTATATAAATATAATAATAATCTTTATTGTCACAAGTAGGCTTACATCAACACTGCAATGAAATTACTGTGAAAATCTCCCAGTCGCCACATTCCGGCTCCTGTTCGGGTACACAGAGGAGAATTCAGAATGTCCAATTCACCTGACAAGCACGTCTTTCAGGATTTGTGGGAGGAAACCGGAGCACCCGGAGGAAACCAACGCAGACACGGGGAGAACGTGCAGACTCCACACAGACAGTGACCCAAGCAGGAATCGAACCCGGGTCCCTGGCGCTGTGAAGCAACAGTGCTAACCACTGTGCTACCATGGCACCCATAAACCAGTTCATAGCATCCAAACCAGGAGCAGGGGGCGGACAGACCATTCTGCCCCAAACCTATTCTACCATGCTATAAAATCGTGACTGATTGTGATCTCAACTCTACTTTCTTGTCTACTCCCTATAACCTTTGACTTCCTTGTCAGTTAAGAATCTACTTCACTCAGCCTTAAAAGTATTCAGTGAACCTGCTTTTCGGGAAAAGAGAATTCCACAAACTAACAACCCTCAAGAAAAAAAGAATGTCATCGCCCACTTAAATGGGAGACCACATATTAAAAAAAACTTTCTCTCCCTTAAGGGGTAATATTTTCTTATCATCCACCCTGTCAGGTCTCCTCAGGGTCTTATATGTTTCAATAAGATCACCTCTCATTCTCCGTTATTAATTAGCCTAGTTCCTGAACTGCGCTGCAACAGATTTTAAGAAAGGTCAGAAAGAAACAGCAAGTCTGTCAATTATCAGTCGATCTAAGAGTAGCAGAAAGATTTGCATGTTTGAGAGGCAAGATTCCATCTTCGACTGTCTTGAGGAATGTCCCACAGCCAAAACATTAAAGTGTTAGTAGGCCTGCTGCCTGCTTCCAGCTCTTTATAAGTTAATGTGTCAAATCTTCAGGCCGGATGACCGTTCACACCGGTGGGATCTTCCAGTCCCGCAGGTTTCCTGGTGGCGAAAGGTGCATTCAGCGGGAAGCCCTGTTCACAACCGTGGCACCAGAAGATCCCGCCAACGGCCAATGGCAGGCCGCCTTCGGCAGCCGTGAACCACGCGGAGGATTGTGCGAAAAATACAGTACTACCCTCAGATTTTGTTCGTTTTTTTAATATGTCGTACATGAGGGGCTGTTTAGCACAGGGCTAAATCACTGGCTTTGAAAGCAGACCAAGGCAGGCCAGCAGCACGGTTCAATTCCCGTACCGGCCTCCCCGAACAGGCGCCGGAATGTGGCAACTAGGGGCTTTTCACAGTAAACTTCATTTGAAGCCTACTTGTGACAATAAGCGATTTTCATTTCATTTCACTACCTTACCTTTCAAGGAGGTGGCACCTAATTCTGAATAGATGGAAGCGTTTGCTAAGGTGACCTTCAATGACCTGCAAGCATCTGTTCTATAAGAGTTTTCACTTCCGATAATTGTGGTTTATTATTTGTAGCACAAACCAAATATTGAACTGGGAAAACGCAGAACACAAAACTTAGCCGACAGGTGAAGGTGACCGTGACATTTTATCAGTAATACAGTATTTATCAAGGTCTTCTCCAATCATAAAATACATTTCAGTTATCCATATCCTTCCATCTCCTGTCCTCGCTATTTTTTTCATGCTCAGAAGAGAGGAGATGACAGACGGTTTAAATTTTAATCGGGACACCCAGACACATGGGGAATGTGTAGAAACAGTCTGACGAGAGAAAGCGTGGAGGTGAATGTCAGACCAGAGAAGCTGTTGAGGTCAGTTGAACCTCTCACCCTGACATTGTCCAGTAACTTCCCTCCCCTCTGTCGTCTAGTTTCTATCTCCAGTAACAAGGATACACTTCTTGAATGAACAAGCGACACATATCTATCCCGAAAAGACAGATTAAAGTTAACTCTTAAACCTCCAAGCACTATTTCTTGTCTTTATATTACAAGGTGGAATACCAGCTCATCGCAGTAATATGAAATTCTTCGTTCCACTCATGGGCTAGCGGTTTTAAAGAGATGGCGAGTGAGAGAATTTCACACCAACATTCTACATTATTGTTACAAAGCATAATTCTGAAGCCTTACGTTTTGTTATGATAAAAAGCACCAAATTAGGAAGCTTAAAGTTCATTTGAGGTCAATGTAAAGTAGTGTGTGCTGTTTGCTTACGCCCGTCTGTGTTTGTTTTGAAAAGGAATTGAACAGTTAATCATTCTGAAATGAGTTTGGGGTTATGTACAAGTAAGCTTTGCCCATGTTTAGACAAAAAAATTGGGCTGCCAACAGCGAAATCATATAATCTGCTTCCTGTTGTGAAATTGTAATGAATTTATCTAAATGTTTTAGAAGAATTTTAATCACAGGATAGATCTTAAAGTTAAAGGGGGAAACTAACTCCATGACTGCCCCGATCCTTTAGCTTAACTGCAAATTATGTCCATAAGTAGACACTTCCTTCTTCCATGGACTGATGATGTGCACTCTGTCACGCACCAACACCATGGACAGAAAGCATGAAAAGCAACAGTAATGTATGGGATTTTACAATGTTTTAAAATCAGAATTGCAAGCATGGCTTTCTATTTATGGAAGGCTATCAGCGGGAGAGCTTTTGATTTACTCCCTCGTTAAAGATAGCTGAATTTGGAATAGATCATTGACGAAGCTTTCTGGTCTCAGAAGCTGTTGGGAATTCTGTTCGGAGAAAATCATGGAATTATATAGCACAGGCCATTCAATCCATTGGTCCAATGCCAGCTCTTTGAAAGAGTCATCCAGTTAGCCTCACTTAGCAGCACTCTTTTCCTGATAAAGTTTAACTCGTTTTTCAAGGTTAGCAAGCATAGCCTTTTGTTATTAAATTTCTGATCAAGTCTGTTCCATGAACTAAGACCACAGCACCTTTCCTATATAATTGATAAGAGTGCATTGCCTTTTGCACTCCAATATATTCCAGCTCTTCTCCCATTCCAGCGTTGAAGGAATACAACTGCACACGGCACCTTTCCCACTTTCACCCAGCAAACGTTTGCAACTACATAGCATCCAAAAACATCTCTCAAACTTACTAACCACCTCACACAGCTAACCGTGCAAGTAATAGCATTCAATAAATGTGGCAGCATATTGGGCACAGCAAACTCACACTAACAGCAATACATTGCATGGCGAGCTAACCTCTTGTTAGTGCTGGCTCGGGGAGTAACGTTGAGCAGGGCACAAAGAAAACTCTCTAACTTTCTCCAAATAATATTGTAGGACCTTTGCTGGCTGCTAAACTCACTGGAAATGGAGTTAGTTGAGTCCTCAGTTTAATATTTCATTGAAATTAGAGTCTAGTGACAACACATGAACCATTTTATTAATCTTTAAACTTACTTATTTAATGATTAAATAATACACAAGTTAAAAACTAATAACATAGAAGTCAAGACCCTACCGAACACAATACATGTTGAGTTGATGGTCTAACTATTGAAACGTCTTCACAGCAGATAGCTGAAAGAGGACTCAAGCCAGAACAGTTAACCACAAATTAATGTGGACTATACGATCTGTTCAATGGCACACTTGACTGACAGTGCCTTTAGTTAAATGGCAGTTGCACAAATCCAGGAGGCCTAGGTAACTATTTTCAGAAATAATTGTTACTCTACACTGTTCAAATTCAAAGAGTTGGTCTAGGTCTTGCAAAGAAACTAGGTCAGGTAGTTGCCTTGTCGGTAATAATTTTGGAGGTACAAATATGAGTCATTTATAAATTATCAATTAGCGCAGAGATCGCATACTATTTAATAGATTTCTATTATTTATTGCAATTTACTTATCTATCTATATATTTTTTAAATTACTTACTTATTCACGTGTTCACTTATCGTTCAATATATTTATTTGACAATTAAAGCGTAATAGCCCAGAATGATAAAAGTCTGCTACTTCTTAAAGATGCGAGGAAGGTTCTCTCAAGACACACAGTAAAATAAGTAGCTCAAATAATTTTTTAGAATTTTTTCTTTTTGATACCCTGGGCCTGTATCAAAATTATCGAGCTACCAAGGGAAGTGTAAATGTACACAAAGATGCAGGAAGCAAATCGGTCATTCTGCACTTGATTCGTTTTTTACAAATTTAGAGCACCCAGTTATTTTTTTTCTAATTGAGGGGCAATTTAGGGTGGCTGATGCACCTATCCTGCACATCGTTGGGTGTGGGGGTGAGACCCAGACAGACATGGGGAGAATCCATTCTGCACCTTAAAAGAGAAAAAAAGTCAGGGTGTAAACTCCCCGTCAGAATTGGGATTCTGCTCAACATCGTTTGTGCAAACTAAAAATGAAGGTGGGAAACAAGCTTTTGATTAATTATTCTGCTTTTGCCAACTAACTTTCTTATGAAGCCAAAACTAAAGTGAGATCAAATTCAACTTATTTCAAGCAGTGCTCCAATTTTAGAACAGGGGACTAAAGCCCTCAGTCACTATTCCAGCCTCAGTTTATTTCTCAATAAATCTTGACTTCAGCTTTTTGAGAGAAGCGAATGAATCAATTGGCACATTTTAAAAACAAATCTTGAAAATAATTTCCTGGAAAGGATCAGAATGAAAGCGGAACACAATTTTTCAGTAAATCCCTTCTCCCAGAATGATAACTAAAATATTACGAAAACACCAGGAACAAAGTAAGATTGAAGCTGGGAATAAAATGTTGGCGATTTTGGTGGGGCAAGTGGTCAATATGTGTATGGCACTGGGATTTTCTACAAGAATGGCCCAGACAGCGACTCCCACAACCCCTGAATTAACTTTTCAAAAGTTTGTAAATAGAGCCTGCGGCACTTGCTTGCCGCGCAAGCTTGATGCTGAAGTAGGGCACATCAAAGGGAAATTGTCTACTCTGATCAGATCATTGCTCGCAGGGAATCGCGCATGCTTACAAATGCGCCCATGTGTATCGGTGATGGATCCAAAAGTACCCAGTCCAGTATCTAATAAAATATGAGCAACAGGTGAAGCAGGTCATTTCACTCTGCTCCCAGGCAATAAAAGTTACATTCTCCACCATCAGTATGCTGCCGTCAAACCAGTAACGTTGTGATGCCAGGTACGTAGGTAGGTAATCCCAATGACTGGCGCATCACATCAAACAGCACGGTTTTGGCTGTTCAAAATAGGCAGTTTACTGTCTGCACCCAACCAGCCCATAATTGCAAAACACAGAACACAATGCCTAACATTGGAGTGATTCTACTATTGGGCGGCATTTGCTGGGTCTGCTAAGAATTACACCAACAACCAATTTATGATCATCATTCGGACTCGCAATACAGCTCACTTACGTTTGCGAGAAACCATAGCAGACAAAAGAAATATGCCAGACATTGTACCTTTTTTGGATGAACAAAAACATGGGGGGCCCTGGTGCATTCACCATGGCAATGTCTCGATCTGCCAGATATTATTTACTAACCAATTAGCACCGCTTTTCTCCTGCAGTACAAATTGCTATTCCCCTTGAAATTTGGCATTCTGGCATCTGTCCTCATGAGGGCAAGATGAAAAGACTGGACAGATGTCTCTTTTTTCACCAATACACAAATCTAGAAGATGAGGTGAACAGCGTAAACGTATGGCTGGGCAAGTTTGATTAACACACAAGGGTGAAAGGAATAGAAGGATATTCTGATAGGGTAGGAAGACGCAGGGCAGCTAAATGCTTATGTGGGGCATAAACCTGTTGCGTCTATAAATTTTACGCAATGCTATTTTTTATCTACTTAATTACCACTGCATTAAGACTACTGTAAGTTGGTTTCTTGAAAGAAAATCCATCAGCAGAGATTTGCAGAAAGAACACACAGCGGGATGGCAAAGAGCCTCGAGAACACTGTCGCCTGACGTCTGAAATCGCTGTACTTAAACCAAGGCACAAGTTCCAGCAATCACTACCACAGGCATGTTTAACCTAGCTTCCAATTCATTCCAGCATCTTCCTTTTGTTTGTTCCAAGTATAACATTTTCTGTCAAATTTTGTGGACAGACTGGAGGCCAAAAATTGAAGAAACTTGCTGACCAAGTGAAGCCCATGGAAAAGTGACTTACAATCTGAAATTCTTCAACTGGCAGTAATTAACTGCAAGAAGGACAATTCAGAAAAACATTTACAAGTCACTTGAAATTTAACACGTAAAAACCCTGCAACTAAGTTATAAACATGGTTAGAAATTAAAGAGATGTGTACTCTAGGCAAGGAAAGGTTCTGAGGTAAAGTTTAAATTGGGAAAGATGTAGCAAGGTGAAGAGAATTTAAGATAATTGAGGGGACGGTTGTGGGGGCGGGGGGGGGGGGGGGGAATGTAAATGAAAGTGAAAGTGCGTCCTGTGATGAACTGCAGTAACTCACCGCGGTTATTACGCAGCAACTTCCAAACCCACGACCGCTACCATCTAGAAGGACAAGGGCAGTAGATACCTGGAGACCCCACCACCCGGAGGTCCGTCCGTCCCCCCCCCCTAGAGGTTTCCCCCCCCCGGAGGTTCCTCCCCCCCCCCCCCCCCCCCCCCCCCCCCAAGTCACTCACCACCCTGACTTGGAAATATATCACCGTTCCTTCACTGTCGCTGGGTCAAACTGGAACTCCCTCCCTAACAGCACAGTGGGTGTACCTATACCACAAGGACTGCAGCGGTTCAAGAAAGCAGCTCCCCACCATCTTCTGAAGGGCATCTAAGGATGGACAATTAAGGATGGGCAATAAATGCTGGCCTAACCAGCAATGCCCACATCTCGTAAATGAATTTTTTAAAAATGACGTTCCCTCCACCATGAGTTCAGAAGGGGCATGTTCACTGATGACTGCACAATTTTCAGCATCACTCACAACTCAGATACTGAAGCAATCCATGTCCAAATGCTTCAGGCATGAACAATATTCAGGCTTGGGAAGATAAGTGGAAAGTGAAATACACATCACACAAGTGCCAGGCAATGACCATCTCCAACAAGACTGAAGCTGACCATCTCCTTTGACATTCAATGACATTACCATGGCTGAATCCACCATCCTAGGGATTACTATTGACCAGAAACTGAACTGGGCTAGTCATATAAATATTGTAGCTACAAGTGCAGATCAGAGGCTGGGAATTCTGTGGTGAGTAACTTACCCCTGATTCCCAAAGCCTGTCAACATCATCAAGGCACAAGTTAGGATTGTGATGGAATATTCTCCACTTGCGTGAATGAGTTCAGCTCCAACAAATCTCCAGAAGCTCGACACCATCCAGGATAAAGCAGCTTGCTTGAATGGCACCCCACCCACCACAATAAACAGGCACTTCCTCCACCACTGATGCACAGTGGTAGCCATGTGTACCATCTAGGAGATGTACTGAACTCACCAAGGCTCTTTCGACAGCGCCTTTCAAACCCATGTCCCCTCCCATCTAGAAGGACAAGGACAACAGCACCTGCAAGTTCCTTTCCAGGTTACAGACCTGTTACAGGTCTCCTTGGCAATAGGGAAGAGAAAGAGACAGTAAGCCTGGCTCCTTGTTCCTACTCGTTTGTCAATGACTCTTGCTGGAAGGTCACAAGTGGACAGGATTGTACTTGGCTGCTGTGGCCTCCCACAAGAGTCTGGTATGCTTTACAATGTCCCAGGAAAATGCCGACTTGTGCAACACTGACACCACCCTGCTGGAAAGAGGAATCGGGCACCCTGCCCAAGAGGAAGGCAGAAAATCACACTGAGGGGGCCGAATGGCCTACTCCGGCATTCCTAAAAGTTGGAATCTGCCACGAACCAAGAATTCCTTGACCGTGACAAACCACAATAACAGAGTTATTATTTTAACAAAAAAGATTTCAAACTAGAACTCATTACTCCTTTAAAGCTTGGACTGCGAGGAGTTTCATGCAGTAACCCAATCCCTGTTCTCAGCTCAGATCCCTCTGGGATTACGTGCACTCTATTGACCAGGTCGCCTGCCTGCCTTCAGGAGAGAAGTGAAAGCCACAACCTTCCTTCCCAGCTTATGGTTTGCATTAGAGCAGCTTTGCCTGGCTCTTTTCCCTTTGGCTCTTTTGGCTTCTGAATAATACACACCATTAAACTTATGACCTTCCTCCCAATACGAGTTATTAGTTAATGTTGCTCGTGCAGATAGGAACAAATTGCTGTACTTTAATTGCAACAGAAAGGGACACAGATGTCACATATACAAACTCCTGAGAACTCTTCTGATTATCACCGAAAAAATTAAATCATTTTCAAGGAATTATTTTTTAAAATGCAATAGGTTTTGAGAAAATATTTCAACTAAATCACTCTCCTCCCTAGAAATGCTCCAGGCATTAAACTTTATGCTTAATGGTGTAAATCTGATAACATTTCTGCATGTATAGTTCAAGTAAATGCAACAATATACCACAAAAATCAATTTTTTTGAATAATATAACATTGGAAGTACACAGAATACACAAGGCAAAGAAGACAGGTTAAAATCTTGGGAAGTATTGACCCAACACATTGCACCTTAACAAGTCTGTTGTGTATTTGCAGCACTTTTTGGTTTGATTTCACATGTCCAGTATATTGTGGTGATAGGGAGACGAAGGCAGGAGAATGGGTGGGTGGTTTTTCCCTCTGGAGTCTCGATCTACACCATTTGGAATTGACCATTATAGAACAAATCGTTTTTCCTTTTTAAAAAAAATAAATTTAGAGTACCCAATTAAGGGGCAATTTAGCGTGTCCTGCATATCTTTGGGTTGTGGGATTGAGACCCACGCAGACACGGGGAGAATGTGCAAACTCCACACGGGCAGTGACCCGGCGCCGTAAAAACAAACCATTTTTCAACCAGTTTCATGCCTCTTTTACTGGACAGAGTGGTCTAGACTTGATGGGCTGAATGACCTCCATAATTTCGGGGTACAAACATCGACATGGGCCAGTTGGGCCGAATTGCCTGATTTGGGCGCTGATATTTTTCCCAGATGTTTAAAACGGTTGTCTAACTTCTGGGAAAGGAGGGAAACGCAATAAAGCTGCATGTATCTTTCCTTAAAGGTGACCAAGTATACTATAAGCATATCCAGTCACATCGCCCAAATAAAACCGACAAGGGCTGAGCAACTCAGCTAGTCCTAAAGCCCCATTTGACATCACTCCCACTGCATTCCCAGTGCTGGGAACAATCCATTTCCCATCTTTCTTCCAGCTGTGTGCCGTGGATGTGGGCTGTGGAAGCAATGTCGCAAATAGTTTTTCAATTTCAGGGAGACTGTCCTGAGAATAAAATGCAGAACAGAGCAAGTTTAAAAGTGTTTCAAAGACCTATTTTAGATCAGGCTCCACAGCTCTTTGAGGTGGAGAATTCCAAAGATTCATGATGCTCAAAGAAGAAACTCTGAAACGGGCGCCCCTTATTCTGAAACCGTGGGGATTGGTTATCTCAGCTGGCTGTGCAGAATGACACCAAGAACACTTGTTCAATCTCCGTCATGGCTGGGGGAGTGTATGTGGATCTGCTGCCTTGCCTTACCCCAAGTTTGATGCAGAATTGTGTCCCTCAAGCTATATTATCACTTGTTTCTCTCTAACTTAGAGAGATGCCTGTCATCCCTTGTGGACATTACATCATTCTGAAACAATGTCCCAAGTTCTAGATTCCACCCCCAGAGAAACATCCTCTCAGCATCTACCCTGCCAATCCCCGTCAGAATCGTTCATGCTTCAGTAAGGTTACCTCTTATTCTTCAAAGTCAGAGGGTAATTACAGCGTGCGCAACCCCGAGTGAAGGAATTGTTCAAGTCCACAATGACTTAAACATATAACCGAGACTGACATGTCAGTTAAGAACTGGGCGTATGCTGCACTGTTATAGAATGAATCCTGTGGATGAGGTGGTATGTGCAAGCAGACACAAATGGGGAACAGGAGAAGACCAACTGGTCCATTGTGTCAGTCCCATCCATCAGCTAATGCATACCCCCTCATTCTTCCCTCAGCCCCCAAGTCAGAGCCAAGCTACTTCCTGGGTTCCTGTTTTGGGGCTGAAGTGATTATTGTCATAATATACACACAAGTATATGATGGTGCACAGACAGACACTGACTGACACACTGAAAGACCAATCAGAACACAGCAGCCAATCACCAGACAGGACACGGCCACGATAAAGCCAGAGGGCACTAGTTTTCCCGCTCATTCGGGATGCAGCCTCTGAGACAGCCAGAGCCCGTAATCAGTAGCACGAACATCTACCATCTGCTGGCAGTATAGTCTGGTCAGGTTAACCATAGGTCTCCAGTCAACTCAACATAGTGTCAACCCACAGTGCAAGTATGTTTAACAGCTCATAGTTAAATAAAATAGAGTTGTATTTCTGCAAGTGTTGGCAGCCTGTCTCTCTCACTGATCTGGTAAACGCAGTCCTCGCAGATCCAGCACATCAATTATGATGCACTACCTTAAGGAGAAAAGGGGGGGTTATATCAAGTCCTGGCAAACAGTCACCCCCAAGCGACAAAAAAAGATAAGAAATTGAAATCATGAACAAGTAGGCCATTCGGCCCTTCGAGTCTGCTACGCCATTTAATAAGATCATGGTTTAATTTGATCTTGGCCTCAACTCCACTTTCTGCCTGACCCCCATACCCTCACCTCTCCTACAGTTCAAGAAACAGTCTACGTCAGCCTTGAATATAATCAATGATTCAGTCCTCACAGTTCTGCGGGGTAGAGAATTCCGAAGCTTCACGCCCCTCAGAGAAGAAATTTGTCATGCTTCATATCCATCTTCAATGGATGTCCCCTATGACACACCGCTGCAAAGTGGCCTTTCTTGCCACAAGATTTTCAGATCGGGCGCGGGCCGGGCAGCGCTGGCGGGGGTGCTTCTGCTGGCCACAGAAGTAGCAACGGGGACCCCCAGGGTGCGCGGTGTGGCGAGTAGCATAGGCATACTGCATGGGAGCGGCCCCAGTCCGGGGGGTCGGTTGCGGGGTCCACGAGGGGTAGGATGGGTGGGCCGCGCAGTAGGATGAGTGGGCGGGGTAGGATTGCACGTTACGGGAAGCGGCCGTCATAGAGAGCGCTAAAGTCTTTATCGCCGCTAGATCGAGCGCGGCCCCTTCCAGCAGTCGTTGCCGGATGGGGTCCGATGCAATACCCGTCACAAAAGCATCTCGCATGAGGAGATTCGAATGTTCCGTAGCCGAGACGACCTGGAACTCGCAGTCCCGTACTAGAGGGATAAGGGCCCGCCAAAAGTCCTCAATCGACTCACCCGGTTGCTGGACGCGAGTGGAGAGTACATGCCTCGAAAACAGAGTGTTCGTCGACTGGACATAATTTTCTTTGAGCAGTTCCATAGCATGGGCGTAGGTCGGCGCGTCCTGTATCAGCGGGAACACGCTGGAGCTCAACCTTGAGTAAAGTAGTTGCACTTTCTGAGCTTCCGATGGTGAAGGGTCCGCTGAGGTGATGTCGGCCTCGAAGACAGCCAGCCAGTGGTTAAAGTCTTTCCTGGCGTTCAGCAATTGCAGATCCAGCTGCAGGCGGTCGGGTTTAATTCTGATGTCCATGATGTGGGACATCTCACGGTAATAAATTGATGCGCTAACAATTGCACACAGAAACACGAAACGGTACAAAAGAGGCTTTATTACCGTGAGATGTTATTCCCTCAACTGCAGCTGTAGAATGGCAGCTCAGGAGAGCTTTTGAATATTTATACTGCTCCCTGTGGGCGGAGCTAGCCGGCAGGGGCTTACCGGCAAACCTATAATAGCAGGTACTATTGTACATCCCCTAATAGAGGCACACACATATATATACAGTGGTGGATCACCACACCCTAGTTCTAGATTCCCCCATAAGGTGAGGTATTCTCTCAGTGCGTGCACTATCAAATCCCCTCAGAATCATTTGTTAGGCTAACTGGCCACTGGTTTCCTGCTTTCTGTCTCCTAACACCCTCCCTATTTTGAATAGCCAGTGAAATACTTTTTGAATCATAGTTATTGCAGTCATACTGCAACAGAAAGGGTCACGTATGTCAACATACACAAAAAAATCCTGAAATCCCTTCTGATTATTACTAAAAATATAATTTTCAAAGAATTATTTTACAAGTGCAAAAAGATTCAAGAAAATATTTTAACTGAATCGCTCTCCTCCCTAGAAAATGCTCCAAGCTTTATGTTTTATGTTTATGGGTGCAAATCAGATAAAGTTTCTGCACTGCGCAGTTCAATTAAATACAACACACCACAAAAATCTATTTGTTAAATTAATAAAACATCGGAAATACACAGAATACAAAAACGACAGGTAAAAATCTCTGGTATGGACTCTTTGTAAAAAGTGACCCAAAATGCTGCCACTACGGACAGGATGGACCAAATGTCCACATTCTGCACCACAGCAATTCTGTGATTCTTTGCAGTCTTTACTGCACTTCCAGAACTTTATGGTTTTACTTCCAGTTTTTTGCAAGCTCCCACAAATGGCAATTTGCTAATGCCGTGATAATTCTCTTTGCGTGATGTTGATTGACGATTAAATTTTGGCCACGACACAGAGGTGGGTATTTATAGGCAACTGCCAATCCACAGAACCTTCCTCAACAGCTAACCCCTATTTCAACTCAGAGCGTGAATAAACCTCCGGCTCTTGGATTTGGATTTGTTTATTGTCACGTGTACCGAGGTACAGTGAAAAGTATTTTCCTGCGACCAGCTCAACAAATCATTAAGTACATGAAACTTGACTTTTCTGCTGGTGGAGGTCGTGGTTTCAGGGTATGTAGCCAAAGCCACCTCAGTGCTTCTTGTAGATGTTACACAGTTTATCCATGATCTGCAGTGCTGGAGGGAGCAGATATTTTGGTTAGTGGATGAGATGTCCCTTAAACAGACTGCTTTCTCCTGGACAAAATCGAGCTTCTCGAATGTTGGGCGGCTGCACCAATTGAAGAAAATAAGAGAATTGAAAATATGATGTTTTGACTCCTCTGATCAACCAACAGCATTATTTGGTCAGTTGCAGCTCCTATTTGTTTTTATAATCAGATTGCTCAGGTATGTGCATTTGATTATAATTTGCCATGTGCTCATCATTGAGCCACCTGATTATAAAAACAAACAAGAACTATGGCTGACTAACGGCAATGCAGCTGGTTGATCATAGGAGTCAATGCATTTGATCCTTTGCTCCACTGCCTTGTTGTCACTCCAAAAAGGCGCTCCGCACAACATTCAGGAAGCTCAGCTCCGTCCAGAAGAGGTCTGCTTGAGGAGCGCTTCATTCAACTGCCTAAGTAGTAGGGTGCCATCTACAAAATGCACTGCAGAAACCCATCCCAGTAAATATCTGAACTTGCCATTAGCAACACCAGAGGGATCCATCACTGCTACAACTACTACAGTCTGTGTTTTGAGAGTGCCCTTTTCGTACAAACATGTACCAGGGTGGTGCACAAAATAGCAACCTGTACTTCCATCATTAGAGACAAAAATTAGGATGTGGTTTCTTTGGCAGTGTGTCCAAAGCCCATGACCTCCACCCACCTAGAAGATCAAGGAGAATGCCGCCATGGCCATGTTCCCTTCAGGACGTCACCCACCATCCCATGTATCACTGAAATTTCTTTATTGTGTTGCAGGGCTCTGACCCAGCAAAACTATCCAACAAAAATTTGGGAAGTATTTTCACCATGTGGGCTGCGGAGATTCAAGCCGGGAGCCCATCATCAACTTTCTCAAGGGCATCCACGGATAGGTAATAAATGCCAATGATGCCCAAATCTCAAGATGCCCAAATCTCAAGAGGAACATATCAGCCGTGACTGAATGGTGGAGCCGACTCAATGGGTTGAATAGCCTAATTCTGCTCCGATATCTTATGGTCTTATGGATGGCAGATCATTGGCAAAAACTGAGTTTCTTTCACATGCTCTACTTTTTGAACAAGTGGGAAATCCCCAAACTTGCCATCAGCAATACCATGAGGATCCACCATTGCTATAACAGTTTGCATTTTGAGAGTGGACTTCTGACAGATCTCAATGTGATAACCATTGAGAAGATATGTATTTAAACTATTAGAGACAGATGTTAGGATGTGGTTCGTGTCCCCAAACCATTCAGATTTTGCTTCTCCAGTTAATAATAATTATGAGCTGAACCCTGAGTGCTTTGTGTGTGTAACTCCCTTCAAGAGGCAAGGTTTCACATATAAATACCAAATCCAGTCATTTGCTTTTCTTAAACCTGAACCTTTTGAGCACAATCCCCAGAAAGATCAAGCCTTCTTTGCTAATCAGCTTCATGTGTTTGTTTTCGAGCACAAAATGATTTATTCCAGTGCTTTGTAATGAATAGTACTGTTTCCAGCTCAAGGTCTCCAGCAAGCCGTCCCAGTACACACCAGACAGAAACAAGTAACATCACCTTCAATCACAACAATGCTCTAGAATATAGAATACAGTCTGAAGTCTCAGCTTGGCAGCACTCGTCTGAGAGTTAGATGACTTGGATACAAATTCTATTCCTGGACTGAGCCCATAATCTCACCTGATATTCCAGTGGAACAAACAATGTTGTCAGAGACATTGTTATTCAAATTATACATCAAGACCATGAGTCAAATTTTGTTTCATCATCTCTTACAATTCTTTTGGAGAAACTCTGAACTAAAATAATAAAATTTACTCAATGACCCCCTCCCAAACGAAGAAGTTACTGACAAAATTTCACTTTTTGTAACTTTTACTTGAAGATGAATCAGAAGCAATGCAAATTAAACATGAAGTAAAAGGCAAATGGTACTTAAAAAAAAGGTAAATGTCACTTTAAACTGTCGATACAAAGATACTTATTCTACAACTGAGATAAAAAAAAGGCCAAGGTTCAATTCCTGGACCGGCTGAGGTTATCCATGAAGCCTTCTCAACCTTGCCCCTCGCCTGAGGTGTGGTGACCCTCAGGTTAAACCACCACCAGTCAGCTCTCCCCCTCAAAGGGGAAAGCAGCCTATGGTCATCTGGGACTACTGCGACTTTACTTCTTCCACAACCACAAGCACCTGTATCACCCCCACAGACAGGTGACTCCTTGTGCTGCTCCAAAGTTTTTAAACTTGACTTCCGGTATGTAGGATCTCTCACTTGCTGACCCAATCGAGTCACACTCACTGGCCAAACTATTCCATCGGAGGTCCCCAGAGACAGTCATCACCCAAATGGCACATGGTTGTGGGCCTCGCTGATTAGGCCAGTATTTGTTGCCCATCTCTAGTTACATAGAACATAGAACAGTGCAGGACAGAACAGGTCCTTCTGCCCTCGATGTTGTGCCGAGCATTGTCCGAAACAGACCCTTCTGAGCTGGGTATACAATAGTATTGATGGCATAGATCTTCCAGAGTCTCCTTTATTCCACCCCTTCAATAAACTCTGTTAAATGCTCTTGTCGGCTCTGGCAAAGCTGATGCAGTCGCAGTCCAAATCGTCCAATTCACGATGTATGCTTTAACCATGTCTTTGGCTTTCTGTCCTGTTTAGCTGTGTTACGCACACACAGACCTCTCGTAAAATGTCCTTCTCTCCTCTCCCCTCTGCTGCAGCTCTTCGTTGTCTGCAGCTCTCATTTATTTTTGTATCTTAACTTTGTTCCTGTTGTTCCTTTGTTCCATGTCAACAGTTGCCAGGTCACATGAGCAGTATTTCTTTAAAAAGTTACAATTGGTCCCTTTGGACTGGTTTAGCACAGTGGGCTAAACAGCTGGCTTGTAATGCAGAACAAGGCCAACAGCGCGGGTTCAATTCCTGTACCGGCGTCCCCGAACAGGCGCCGGAATGTGGCGACTAGGGGCTTTCCACAGTAACTATATTGAAGCCTACTTGTGACAAGAAGCGATTATCATTATTGTTATTGCAACCCTTAAAAAATCCTTTTCAAACATTCTTAAAACCAATTACTGATTTTGCAAATATTTCAAGAAATTACAAATTTTCTTTACTGTGCTGTTTCCGGGTCAAAGATTGTCACACACCTCATGGGGTGTTACTACATTAAAGAACCTATATCAATGCAAGTTGTTACTGATGTTGTTCTAGTGATTTGGGTGCAAATTAAACAACCAATGGCACTATTCAGAGATCAGGGAACTCTTCCAATGTGGTTCCCTTGATCATCGAGCCACGGGGCTCAGTGCATTTCTTCGGGTTTTCCTGCTGGCAAAAAGGCAGCTGTTTTTATATACATAACAGTTATTCCCCTTCAAAATAATTCACTGCATTTAAATTGCTTCAAATTTAAGGTGCACTTTAAATGTTAATCTTGCATTTATTTGAACTTTCAGTAAATGACAATTAAAACAAGCTAAGGTTGGGCAGTGTGTTATCGTAACAATATACTTGGCAAAGTCAATCAGTTCCCAAAACTCCTATTTATGCTTTCAGTTCTGTACAAACATCCCAAGGCACTTCAGAGCAGCATTATCAAACTAAAATCCTGGAACTCCCTCCCTAACACCTCAGGGACTGCAGCGGTTCAAGAAAGCAGCTAACTACCACCATCTAAAGGCAAATAGGGATGGGAAATAAATGCTGGCCGAACCAGCAACGCCCACATCCCCTACATGAGTTTTAAGAAACTGAACCACCAAAGGAGATATTGGGACAGCAGTCCAAATGCTTGGCCAAAGAGAGATGTTTCAGGGAGATCTAAGAGGAGGAAAGAGAAGTTGAAAGGCTGACAGGTTTATGGAAGGCACTCCAGAGTTTTAGTCTACTGCAGCTGCAAGTGGCAGGGTAAAGTCAATCAGAGATGGCCACCTTTACAGGATGTGGGCCTCGCTGGTTAGGCCAGCATTTGTTGCCCATCTCTAGTTATATAGAACATAGAACAGTACAGCACAGAACAGGTCCTTCTGCCCTCGGTGTTGTGCCGAGCATTGTCCGAAACCAAGATCAAGCTATCCCACTCCCTGTCATCCTGGTGTGCTCCATGTGCCTATCCAATAACCACTTAAAAGTTCCTAAAGTGTCCGACTCCACTATCACAGCAGGTAGTCCATTCCACACCCTAACCACTCTCTGAGTAAAGAACCTACCCCGGACAACCCTCCTATATCTCCCACCCTGAATCTTATAGTTATGCCCCCTTGTAACAGCTACATCCACCCGAGGAAATAGTCTCTGAACGTCCACTCTATCTATCCCCCTCATCATCTTATAAACCTCTATTAAATCGCCTCTCATCCTCCTCCGCTCCAAAAAGAAAAGCCCTAGCTCCCTCAACCTTTCCTCATAAGACCTATCCTGCAAACCAGGCAGCATCCTGGTAAATCTCCTTTGCACCCTTTCCAATGCTTCCACATCCTTCCTATAATGAGGTGACCAGAACTGCACACAATACTCCAAATGTGGTCTCACCAGGGTCATGTATAGTTGCAGCATAACCCCGCGGCTCTTAAACTCAATCCCCCTGTTAATAAACGCTAACACACGAGAAGCCTGCTTCTCGGCTCTATCCACTTGAGAGGCAACTTTCAGAGATCTGTGGACATGAACCCCAAGATCTCTCTGTTCCTCCACATTCCTCAGAACCCTGCCGTTGACCCTGTAATCCGCATTCAAATTTTTTCTACCAAAATGAATCACCTCACACTTATCAGGGTTAAACTCCATCTGCCATTTTTCAGCCCAGCTCTCCATCCTATCAATGTCCCTTTGCAGCCTACAACAGCCCTCCACCTCATCCACTACTCCAGCAATCTTGGTGTCATCAGCAAATTTACTGACCCACCCTTCAGCCCCCTCCTCCAAGTCATTGATAAAAATCACAAATAGCAGAGGACCCAGCACTGATCCCTGTGGTACACCGCTGGTAACTGGTCTCCAGTCTGAAAATTTTCCATCCACCACCACCCTCTGTCTTCTATGTGATAGCCAATTACTTATCCAATTGGTGAAATTTCCTTCTATACCACACCTCCTTACTTTCTTCATAAGCCGACCATGGGGAACCTTATCAAACGCCTTACTAAAATCCATGTATACGACATCAACTGCTCTACCTTCATCTACACACTTAGTTACCTCTTCAAAGATTTCAATCAAATTTGTGAGGCAAGACTTACCCGTCACGAATCCGTGTTGACTATCCCGGATTAAGCTGCATTTTTCCAAATGGTCATAAATCCTATCCTTCAGGACCTTTTCCATTAACTTACCGACCACCGAAGTAAGACTAACTGGCCTATAATTACCAGGGTCATTCCTATTCCCATTCTTGAACAGAGGAACAACATTCGCCACTCTCCTGTCCTCTGGCACTATCCACGTGGACAATGAGGACCCAAAGATCAAAGCCAAAGGCTCTGCAATCTCATCCCTTGCCTCCCAAAGAATCCTTGGATATATCCCATCTGGCCCAGGGGACTTGTCGACCCTCAGGTTTTTCAAAATTGCTAATACATCCTTCCTCAGAACATCTACCTCCTCCAGCCTACCCGCCTGTATCACACTCTCATCCTCAAAAACATGGCCCATCTCCGAAAGTGAGCTGTTTTCTTGGTGGTGAGCTGTCGTCTTGAACTGCTGCAGTCCCTGAAGTGTAGGTACACCAACCATGCTGTTAGGGAGGGAGTTCCAGGATTTTGACCCAGCAACAGTGAAGGAACGGCGATATATTTGCAAGTCGGGGTGGTGAGTGACTTTTGGGGTTCCCAGGTATCAGCTGCTTTTGTCCTTTTAGATGGTCGAGGTCGTGGATTTGGAAGGTGCTGCCTAATGAACCTTGGCGAGTTACTGCAGTGCATCTTGTAAATGGTACACGCTACTGTGCATCAGTGGTGTGGGGAGTGAATGTTTGTGCAAGTCATAGCAATCAAGCAAGCTGCTTTGATGATGTTGAGCTTCTGGAGTGTTGTTCGAGCTGCACTCATCCAGGCAAGTAGAGATTATTCCATTACATTCCTGACTTGTGCCTTGTGGATGGTGGACAGGCTTTATGGGGTCAGGTGAGTTATTTGCCGTAGGATTCCTTCCCTTTGACTTGCTCTGGTAGCCACAGTATTTATATGGCTAGTCCAGTTCAGTTTCTCATCAATGGTAACCCCCAAGATGTTTATTGTGGGGGGTTCAGCGACGGAAATGCCATTGAATGTCAAGGAGCGATGGTCAGATCCTCTCTTGTAAGAGATGCCATTGTCTTGCACTTTTGTGGCACGAATATAACTTGCCATTCATTAACCCAAACCTGGATATTGTCCAACTCTTGCTGAATTTGGACATGGACTGCTTCATTATCTGAGGAATTGCGAATGGTGCTGAACATTTGTGCAGTCATCCACAAACATCCCCACTTCTGACCTTTTGGTGGAAGTAAGGTCATTGACGAAGCAGCTGAAGATGGTTGGGCCTAGGGCACTCTCCTGAGGAACTCCTGCAGTGATATCCTGGAGCTGAGATGATTGACCTCCAACCACCACAACCATCTTCCTTTGCGCCAGGCATGATCCCAACCAGCGGAGAGTTTTCCCTCTGATTCCCATTGACTCCAGTTTAACTAGTGATCCTAGATGCCATACTAAGTCAAATGCGCCTTGATGTAAAGGACAGTCACTCTCACCTCACCTCTGGTGTTCAGCTCTTTTGTCCACGTTTGACTCAAGACTGGAATGAGGTCAGGAGCTGAGTAACCCTGGTGGAACTCAAACTGGGCATCCATGAGTAGGTTATCGCTGAGTACGTGCCGCTTGATAGCACTGTGTTTTTTTCAATAATATTTTATTGAAGATTTCATATTTAACAAACACAAACTGAACTACAACACAATTGTAAAAATTGTTCAAACATGGTACATTGTACACCAGTCTTCACAGTGGAAGACACCAGTGGGATGCCAGAGCTGCAGGAGAATCAGGGGCAGAGGTGAGTGTAGTGGCCATCACTAAGGAGAAGGTTCTGGGGAAACTGAAAGGTCTGGAGGTGGATAAATCACCTGGACCGGATGGACTACACCCCAGCGTTCTAAAAGAGATAGCTGAGGAGATTGTGGAGGCATTGGTGGTGATCTTTCAGGAATCAATAGAGGATGGAAGGGTCCTGGAGGTTTGGAAAGTAGCTAATGTAACACCACTGGTTAAGAAGCGAGGGAGGCAGAAGACAGGAAATTATAGTCCAGTTAGCCTGACTTCGGTCATTGGTAAGATTTTAGAGTCTGATATTAAAGATGTGATCGCTAAGTACTTGGAAATGGATGGTAAAATAGGACTGAGTCAGCACGGCTTTGTCAAGGGGAGGTCATGTCTGACAAATCTGTTAGACAAAGGAAGTTAGACAAAAGAGAACCAGTGGACGTGATTTATTTACATTTCTAGAAGGCCTTTGACAAGGTGCCGCATAAGAGACTGTTAAATAAGTTAAGAGCCCATGGTGTTAAGGGTAAGATCCTGGCATGGTTAGAGGACTGGCTGACTGGCAGAGAGTGGGGATAAAGGGGTCTTTTTCAGGATGGCCACCGGTGACTAGTGGTGTGCCTCAGGGGTCTGTGCTGGGACCACAACTTTTCACAATATACATTAATGATCTGGAAGAAGGACTGAAGGCACGGTTGCTAAGTTTGCAGATGATACAAAGATCTGTAGAGGGACAGGTAGTATTGAGGAAGCAGGGGGGCTGCAGAAGGACTTGGACAAGCTAGGAGAGTGGGCAAAGAAGTGGCAGATGGAATACAATGTGGAAAAGTGTGAGGTTATGCAATTTGGAAGTAGGAATTTAGGCATGGACTATTTTCTAAATGGGGAAATGCTTAGGAAATCAAACACAAAGGGACTTGGGAGTCCTTGTTCACGAGGCAGCACGGTAGCATGGTGGTTAGCATAAATGCTTCACAGCTCCAGGGTCCCAGGTTCGGTTCCCGGCTGGGTCACTGTCTGTGCGAAGTCTGCATGTCCTCCCCGTGTGTGCGTGGGTTTCCTCCGGGTGCTCCGGTTTCCTCCCACAGTCCAAAGATGTGCGGGTTAGGTGGACTGGCCATGCTAAATTGCCCGTAGTGTCCTTAAAAGTAAGGTTAAGGGGGGGGTTCTTGGGTTACGGGTATAGGGCGGATACGTGGGGTTGAGTAGGGTGATCATTGCTCGGCACAACATCGAGGGCCGAAGGGCCTGTTCTGTGCTGTACTGTTCTATGTTCTATGTTAATGTGCAGGTTCAGTCGGCGGTTAGGAAGGCTAATGCAATGTTAGCATCCATGTCGAGAGGGCTAGAATACAAGACCAGGGATGTACTTCTGAGGCTGTATAAGGCTCTGGTCAGACTTCGTTTGGAGTATTGTGAGCAGTTTTGGGCCCCAATCTAAGGAAGGATGTGTTGGCCTTGGAAAGGGTCCAGATGAGGTTCACAAGAATGATCCCTGGAATGAAGAGCTTGTCATATGAGGAAAGTTTGAGGACTCTGGCTCTGTACTCGTTGGAGTTTACAAGGATGAGGGGGCATCCTATTGAAACTTATAGGATATTGCGAGGCCTGGATAGAGTGGACGTGGAGAGGATGTTTCCACTTGTAGGAAAAACTAGAACCAGAGGACATCATCTCAGACTAAAGGGACGATCCTTCAAAACAGAGATGAGGAGGAATTTCTTCAGCCAGAGGGTGGTGAATCTGTGGAACCCTTTGCCGCAGAAGGCTGTGGAGGCCAAATCATTGATTGTCTTTAAGGCAGAGATCGATAGGTTCTTGATTAATAAGGGGATCAGGGGTTATAGGGAGAAGGCAGGAAAATAGGGATGAGAAAAATATCAGCCATGATTCAAAGGCGGAGCAGACTCGGTGGGCCGAGTGGCCACATTTCAGAGATATAGAAAACTACACAAAAAAATCAACACTCAAATCACCCCTGTATTTCCCCCCCCCCCCCCCCCCCCAAAATAAATCCTACCTGTCTCCCCCTCGCCCCACAAGAGCTGGTGATAATTAACTCTTTGAAGTGCGAGATAAATGGCTGCCACCTCAGGTAGAATCCCTCTACCGATCCCCTGACAGTATACTTGACATTTTCCAGGTAAATGTCCATAAGATCACCCAACAAGGTCGAGGCACAAGGCTTAAGAGCCTCCCACAGTGCAGAGGGAGAGACAGATCCATTGCTGTTAAACCTGATGTACTCAATCGCTGTAGCTATGCGATCGCAGAACCCCTTCTCAGCCAGTAGTGCCGCATCTAATCTCCATGGAGTCCGCTGGGTGGGATCTGTCTCCAGTTCAAGGTTTACCAAATGTGGAGCGTGATTCAAGATCACTTTCTCCAAATATTCTGCTTTCCTGATTCCCAGATGCAGAAACAAAAACAAAAACAAAAATCAGTTTATTCTTGAGTGAGCCTGATGTCCATGTGAGAAAAACGGGAATTCCCAATCATGTAGATGCAGGATTCTGCACGAGTCCGTTCCCTCCATCTGCCGCACGAAGGTTTGAAGCACCCTCGCCATCCCCGAGAGAGACAGAGATTTCCAGCTTGATCAGTCCGTTTTGGATTCCAAAACATGGTTAAAGTTTCCCCCCCCTTCCCTTTTACATTCCAGTTGATCATAATGGAGTGAATTATCAAAATGACTATAGATTGGGAAAGGGAAGTGTGCAGCAAGACCTGGATGTCCTTGTACACCGATCACTGAAAGTGAGCATTCAGGCGCAGCAGGTGGCAAAGAAGGCAAATGGTATGTTGGCCTTCATAGCGAGGATTCGAGTACAGGAGCAGGATGTCTTGCTGCAATTATTCAGGGTCTTGGTGAGACCACACCTGGAATATTTTGTGCAGTTTTGGTCCCCTTATCTGAGGAAGGGTGTTCTAGCTATAGAGGGAGAGCAGCAAAGGTTTACCAGGCTGATTCCTGGAATGCGGGACTGATGTACCAGGAGAGATCGAGTTGGTTCGGATTAATTTCGCTGAAGTATAGAAGAATGGTTGGGGGGGGGGGGACTCATAGAAACCTATAAAATTCTAACAGGACTAGACAGGGTAGATGCAGGGAGGATGTTCCTGATGGCGGGGCTGTCCAGAACCAAGGGTCACAGTTTAAGCATATGGGATAAACAATTTACGACTGAGATGAGGAGAAACTTCTTCACCCAGAGAGTGGTGAGCCTGTGAAATTCGCTGCGACAGAAAGCAATTTAAGGCCAAAACATTGTATGTTTTCATGAAGGAGTTAGATACAGCTCTTGGGGCTAAAGAGTTCAAAGGATATGGGGAGAGAGTGGGAACAGCCTACTGAGTTGGTTGATCAGCCATGATCATAATGAATGGTGGAGCAGACTCGAAGGGCCGAATATTGCTCCTATTTTCTTTGTTTCTATGTCACATAACCGAGAGTGTACCTAGAGTTCTGGGCTGTCCCGTTTACATACTGTTACAGAAGCAAAAATCAAAGTAGTATATTAGAAAAGAACTAAAAACCCGATGTTAATGAATGAAAAACAAGATGTCTCAATTCTCATCAATTGTTGATCCTGCTAGGAGATAGAAACTAGCTGCGAGTGGTCATGTTAATTATCTTTGGATGGTAATGAGGTAAATATGCACGGGAATTTTCTGTTCCCGGAGCCCATGCAGCTGGCTTCTCGACTACAGGATATGACTGTTCAGGGGAAATTCTTGTCCACGAATTGCAATTACCACAATTGAAAATGATTGGATATTTCCTTGAGAAACAATGAGATCTGCCTGGAATTTCCTCAACCAACAGGCAACCTTCATCAAACATTTTGACATGATCGTAAATCTTATCAGTTCTCACCTAGGGTTTAAATTCTATGGGGTTGGTCACAAGCTAATTATACAAGCTGCTCCTACCCAATATCATGTCTTTTCATTTTTGAAAATTACCGCACGTAATGATCAATTCACTATTTCCTGTGTCAGCTGGACATTTTATCTCCTCTATTTGCACTCCTGCTTTGCGAGTGCAGACTGTTGCTCAGCAGTAGATGTATGAGCACTTGCATCTGCTTATACCTCGACAATGCATTTCTCCATCAGTGAGGTAAATGACGAGTGTTGGCAAGCTACTTGATCAAACGGGCATCACAGCCTAATCTGATCCCCATGATGTGGAGATGCCGGCGTTGGACTGGGGTGAGCACAGTAAGAAGTCTTACAACACCAGGTTAAAGTCCAACAGGTTTGTTTCAAACACGAGCTTTCGGAGCACGGCTCCTTCTTCATTCACCTGAAGAAGGAGCCGTGCTCCGAAAGCTCGTGTTTGAAACAAACCTGTTGGACTTTAACCTGGTGTTGTAAGACTTCTTACTGTAATCTGATCCCGACAGCCATATGTGGGTACTTTAGAGAACGTCACTGGATAGCATTTAGGAACATGAATATAGGGTGGATTCCTTCCCGCCCATACCCAGGTGAGCTGAAGTCAATTAAAACAACTCTTTACTGTCGTAATTGCTGTATGGGCCGGGCTCGCTTTGCAGCAGTATTGTCTTTCAGTCAGGAGTAAGTCCGCCCTGGGGTTAAGAAGGTAAATCTAGGTTGAAACTCTAGATTGCTGCATTGTCAGTGGCTTTATTGTCACAAGTAGGCTTACATTAGCACTGCAATGAAGTTACTGTGAAAAGCCCCTAGTCGCCACATTCCGGCACCTGTTCGGGTACGCAGAGGGAGAATTCAGAATGCCCAAATTACCTAACAGCATGTCTTTCGGGACTGTGGGAAGAAACCAGAGCACACGAAGGAAACCCACAAAGACATGGGGGAGCACGTGCAGACTCCACACAGACAGTGACCCAAGCTGGGAATCGAACCTGGGACCCTGGCATTGTGAAGCAGCAGTGCTAACCACTGCCTTTCCGTGCCGCCCAGAACAGACGTTAAATTGAGGATGTGTCTAATCTTAGAGAACATAGCAATTAAGAGGAGGGGTAGGCCATTCGGCCCTTCGAGCCTGCTCTGCCGTTCAGCAAGATCAAGACTCATCTGGGTGTGGCCTGAATTCTACTTTCCTGCCTGCCCCCTTAACCCTTGTTCCCTTGTCTATCAAAAATCAGTCTGCCTTGAAATGACCCAGCCTCCAATGTTTTCTGGGAAAGAGAATTCCGCAGACAAACGACCCTCAGAGAAAAAAATTCCCATCTCCATCTTATTCTTAAACTGCACCCCCTAATTCTTGCCCCTCACCCCCCCCCCCCCCCCCCCCCCGCCCCCCACCCCCCCACCTCACCTGCCAGGCATCCATCCTATCAAGTCCCCTCAAGATCTTACATGTATCAATAAGATCACCTCTCATTCTTCCAAATTCTAATGGGTATCGGCCCAACCTGCTCAACCTTTCTTCACAGGATAAACCCTTCAGCGCAGGGTGGTTGAAACCCCTGTGACACTATTTCAAAAGAGAACAGGGGAGAATCTCCCGGTGCCCCAACTACCACCAAAAAACAGGTTAACAGGTCACTAATTCATTGGCCATTGGTGGGAACACTCTGTCCAAACTGATCCAAATCACTAGCTTTCAGAGCACTGCTCCTTCCTCAGGTGAATGAAGAGGTGGGTTCTTCATTCACCTGAGGAAGGAGCTGTGCTCTGAAAGCTAGTTATTCGAAACAAACCTGTTGGGCTTTAACCTGGTGTTGTAAGGCTTCTTACTGTGCTCACCCCATTCCAACGCCAGCATCTCCACATCATAGAACATACAGTGCAGAAGGAGGCCATTTGGCCCATCGAGTCTGCACCAACCCACTTAAGCCCTGACTTCCACCCTATCCCTGTAACTCAATAACCTCTCCTAACCTTTTTGGACACCAAGGGCAATTTATCATCGCCAATCCACATAACTTGCACGTCTCTCGACTGTGGGGGGAAGCACCCGGAGGAAACCCACGCAGACACGGGGAGAATGTGCAGACTCCGCACAGAGAGTGACATAAGCCAGGAATCGAACCTGGGATCCTGGCGTTGTGAAGCCACAGTGCTAGCCACTGTCCTACTGTGAAACATAAAATTATGAAGTGAATAGACAAGATAGAAACAGGGTGGTTGTTTCCAATAGAGGGTGAAACTAGAACTAGGGGACTTAGCCTGAAAATAAGGGGGAGCAGATTTAGGACGGCGTTGAAGAGGAACTTCTTTACCCAAAGAGTCGTGAATCTGTGGAATTCCCTGCCCAGTGAAGCAGTTGAGGCTGCCTCGTTTTAATGCAAAAATAGAGTTTTGAACAGTAAAGGAATTAAGGGTTATGGTGAGCGGGTGGGTAAGTGGAGCTGAGTCCACAAAAATATGAACGATGATCTTATTGAATGGCGGAGCAGGACCGAGGGGCCGGATGGCCTACTCCTGCTCTTAGTTCTTATGTTTTAATCAGGCACAATTGGTGCTATTCCATAGAAAGAGAAATTCGGGAGGACAAACTGAAAGCTTAGTCAAAGGGATGAGTTTTAGGGATGGTTTTGAAGGAAGGCTGGAGGGGGTTTTGGAGAGGGGGGCACAAAGGGATTTCCAGAGCATGACCAAAACCATCAGTGATGGGGGGAAAAGGCAGCAGTGATGTATAGTGGCCATACTCCGTGAAATACAAAGTTCTTGGGAGAAGGAATTATAAAGCTGGAGGAGGCCACAGAGTGAGGGAAGTGTGGGCCATGAGGCCTCACGGTAGCATGGTGGTTAGCATCAATGCTTCACAGCTCCAGGGTCCCAGGTTTGATTCCCGGCTGGGTCACTGTCTGTGTGGAGTCTGCACGTCCTCCCCGTGTGTGCGTGGGTTTCCTCCGGGTGCTCCGGTTTCCTCCCACAGTCCAAAGATGTGCGGGTTAGGTGGATTGGCCATGCTAAATTGCCCTTAGTGTAAGGTTAATGGGGGGATTGTTGGGTTATGGGTATACGGGTTACATGGGTTTAAGTAGGGTGATCATTGTTCGGCACAACATCGAGGGCCGAAGGGCCTGTTCTGTGCTGTACTGTTCTATGTTCTATGTTCTATGTTCTATGAAGGGATTTCTCTTTGCCAGAAGCCAACATTGGGGTGATAGGTAAGGATTGAATCCGTTTGCTCATATGGATGTTGGGAGGTCAGCCAAGATAGTCCAGTCAGCAAGTGAACCACCTCACACTGGCGACCTTTCCGATCTGTACCACACTGCACAGTGCATCCAATTTCACCTCTGTTGTTAACTATATCGGTACTTCACTATAAAGGGTTAAAACAAAAGTAAACGCCAAAGTAGATTTCATCACTGCTTACTGGAAGAATTCAAATCAATTTACAAAACAAATGCAAAGTAAAACAACAAAAAAACCCTCAGTAGGCCAAACAGAATCCCACCAAATCTAAACTGTGATTACTTTAATGGCTTTTTTTGCTACAATCGTAGAATGTAATGATTTTTCTCTGTTAGCACAAGTAATCATTGCCAGATGGTAATTACAGTCAGTTGGTGCCCAGCAATACATCTCAACAGGCCAGGTTCACTGCTTGCCTCACCAACCTCACTTTCCAATCAATCAACTGAGCGGAACCAAAACAAACTGTTTAAAGATGGGTTTCATACTTCAATGGGAGTTTCAGGCGGAGTGGTGCTGTGTTTGCCTCACAAGACAGCTCATCCCAACTGGACTTTCACCCAGCAATATCCCCCATTGGACATTGGGCACATGCAGTCCTGGCTAATCTGATAGCAACCACTGTTGTTGGCTGTCCCTCAGTTTGAGGGTGGAGTCGACTCTGGTGCTCATGTGACTCAACTGGCCAATTCCTGACCCACGGATCTTTGCCCAGATGGGCCCGATATCTCACACGATCATTGGTTTCGGAATACAGGCTTGTTGTTTGCTATTAACATCCATGTGGCTGCCTCGGACCAGAAACTGAAGTGGACTAGCCAAATCAACACTGTGGCCACAGAGCCGGGTAGAGGCTGGGAATTCTGCAGAGAATAACTCACCTCCTGACACCCACAAAGCACGTCTGCCATCGACAGACCTCAAGTCAGCAGTGTGATGGAATGCTCTCCACCTGCCTGGATGGGTGCAGCTCCAACAACACAAGAGGCTCGATACAATCAGGACAAAGCAGCCCGCTCGATTGGTACCCCAATGACCATCTTCAACATCGCCTCCAACCATTACCGATGCACCTTAGAGTGTGCGCCATCTACAAGATGCACGGTAGCAATCGCCAAGGCTCCTTCATCAGCACCTTCCAAACCAGTGACTTCTGTTAGCTAGAAGGACAAATGCAGAAAATGCATGGGAACACCACCACCTGCAGGTTCCCCTCCAAAGCCAATCACCGTCCGCACTTGGAAATATATCGGCCGTTCCTTCACTTTCACTGGGTCAAGATCCTGGAATACCCTCCCTAACAGTACTGTGGGTGTACCTACACCACCAGGACTGCAGCGGTTCATGAAGGCAGCTCATTACCACATTCTCAAGGGAAATTAAGGATTGGCAATAAATGCTGGCCTAGTTGGCGATGTCCACAACCCGAAAGAATAAAAAAACAATTTGCTTCCTTTTCTTTCGTTCTCTGCCGTCACTCTGCCTCATCATTAAGACGTTGTGTTGCAGCTTGAAAGATATGTTGTCGCCGTTCTTAATTGGTAGCATGCTCCTCCCAGTTATTAACGTCAATGCTGTTGCACTTCCAGGAAAGTTTCAGAATGTCTTTGATGCATTTTCATTATCCTCTGGCACATTAGGCATTTGAGCTGAGAAAATAAAATCTGGTGGAGGAAGATGCTTTTCTGACACAGTGTTTGGCCCCACCAGCAGAGATCCTGAAGGAGTTTTGCACGAATACCTGCGCAGCTGACGCCAAGAAGGACACGAGTGTTTGTTTGATGATTCTCACAGTAAAAGACGAGGATGGAATTTATCTATTTCTATTTGATCCACAGTCATTGCTGTGCAGGAGTCTGCTGACGACAACTGCTGCGCACACGACAGCTTTTGTTGACTTTGGAGATCTTACTTGTCAAAAATTTGCCATAGTTTGTAGGAGGCAAAGAAAGACTGTTTGTCACCGTGGCTGCAAAGGTGGAAGAAGGCAGCGGTGGTCCCAAGCCACGTGGCTTGACATATCACCAAGATCTGACCACCTGACCATCATGATCGTGTGGATTATGAAGACACTGCTCGCTGTGTTGAACAAAGTCAGACACAGGTTTCTACTAGGATCCATTTGCCAAGCCCTGTGGTGGTGGGGAATTGGCGAGGGGGACAGGGCTGTGAACTTGGGAATTCCAAGTCACGAATCTGCACATTTTTAAAAATTTGTTCACGGGACGTGGGCATTGCAGGCCGGGCCAGCATGTATTCTCCGTGACTAATTGCCCTTGAGGGGACAATTAGGAGTCAACCATGTTACTGTGGATATGGAATCACATGTAGGCCAGCCCAGATAAGGATGGCAGATTTCCTTTCCTAAAGGACATTAGTGAACCAGTTTTTTTTGACAATCGACAATGGCTTCATGGTCATCGTGAGATTTTAATTCCAGATTTTTATTGAATTCAAATTTCACCATCTGCAGTGGTGGGATTTGAACCCGGGTGCCCAGAACATTACCCTGGGTCTCTGGTTTACTAGTCCACTATGCTATTGCCTCCCCCCTATAGGAGGCAGGTGCATGTAGGTCATTGGATACTTGTGTTGGGACAAGGGTGACTTTGGCCAGCAGATCCTGCGACTACGCAGCCTCCTTAAGATAACCCTCTGCTCACCCCAAATGGCAAACAGGCTGGAAAAGCCGAATCAGCGCCTTTGTGGTCAAACAAAGGAAACATAAACATTTTGCAATCTGGAATGTTAGAACGCTCGTGTATCATCTCAAGAATGACCGTCCAGAAAGAAGAACTGCAATCGTATCGTGTGAGTTCTTGAGACTTCAAATTGACACTGTTGCCCCTCAATGAGATCCACCCTGTTGGGGAGGAGCAACTAAAGGAACAAGCAAGGGGCTTACACCTTCTACCGGAAAGGAAAGGCTGATTGCAACCCCTTTGACCTCGGAGTTGGTTTTGCCAGCCGGAATTGGATCATAGATGCACTGCTAGAACTCCCCAATTCAAAAAATGAATTGTCCACGACACTTCATCTGCAACCAATACCCCACCATCATCAGCCATAATGGCCCGACCCTGGACTCCAATGAAGATGTTCAGGAACAATTCCAATTTGAATTGAAGAAGTCCTCACCGTCATCCCAAAAAAGAAGCAAAAATCTTCCTCCTGGGAGTTTTCAATAGCAAGCCCTTGATTCTACACATGTTATAGCCAAAACAGAATGCAATAAAAGCATAATTTACTGAATTCACTCAGTGACTTATAGGGAAAAGCAGCCCCATTGTGCATTTATGGGTAAGGCTGCTGGTTTTCCATTTTGAAGGAAAAACAACTGGATTTGCAAAGACATTCCTCAAAATACTAGTTTAGTATCATGAATTTCAAAACACAAAAATTAAATCTGATGTTCAGTCTCTGTGGCCCCGGTTATTACGATGCATTAAAGCTACATAAACATTTGGAAATAAAATTTAAATCAAATAAATTTCAGATCATCGCAACCTACCCCCAGATCTAGCTGGCTAACAACTTCCCTTCTCTTAAAAAAAACACCAGACTTCACTCTGAATACAGCTCTTCATTCGTGTGGACAGAAGAAAACTACAGAGGTCTTTTCATGTTCGGTGAGCAGGTCGTTACCTTGAGTGAGGGGATCTCTACGTTGTCGTTAACACTGACAGATCCAGAGAGGATGGTACCCGTCATCACTGTGCCCTGACCCTTGATCGAGAAACAGTGGTCAACGGCCATGAGGAAAGTTCCAGAGGGGTCACGTTTCGGCATATATGTCTGTGATATCAGGAGCTGTGACAGGGCAAAAACAAAACAGGGGTCAGGGAGGAACAAGGAACAGAAACAGAAAGCACAGACTTTTTTGTTTTCCAAAGCAGGCATCATGTTTCAGTCATATTACTCCTGCGTACAGTACGATCTGAAACTTCATGACCAGTTCAGAGAGTCCATCTGTTCCGTATGCTCACTTGAATTTCAGTGAACTACAGTGGAGAATGTGTAAGACATTTTCCTATATACATATAATCGAACTGTGAAACCACGTAGCAGTAATTATAAATCCGGTCCTCCGAGCCTGGGTTGACATAAGAACACAAGCAGGCCATACACTCCTCGAGCCTGTAACAGGGGAACATACGAAATAGAAGGAGTGACCAGTCAGTCCCTTGAGCTTGATCCACCATTCATTACTGCTTCGTATCCTAACTCCAGCTATCTGCCTTGGCTCTATGTCCTTGGCTGGTAAAGATCTGGCAGTCAGCTTTATAATTATATATGAGCCAGCATCTCCTGCTTTCTATGAATCTAGACGAGAAGCAATTCTTAACTTATCTCCTGCAAGATCTAACTTAAATTTTAAGGTCATGCACCCTGTCCCAGACTACCTCTCCAGCAGAACGTTTTCTATGTGTCGTATCAATTCCTTTCAAAACCCTAAAAGCCACCATCAAATCACCACTTAACCTTGTATATGTTACAGGGCACAAAGTCTAAGTTATATCATAAATTATAATCTAACCCCGAAGTCCTGGTCAACCTGCTCTGCAGTGCTTCCAAAGTCAAAACTTTTTTATGTAGTTCCCAGAATTATCTGGAGTACTCCTGATGCGTTCTAACCAGCTTTGCAAAGCTGCAGCAAAACCTCTTCCCCATCATAATCTAAGCTACTAGTTATAAATGCTAACGTTCTATTGGTTTTTGTTTGGTTATTTTTTGTGCGTGACTTTAGTAACATGTATCAATGCACCTTAAATATCTCCGGATCTCCGCTGCCACTAGATTTTCACTGTTGCAACAAAATGCTTGATCAATGTTTGAATGAAGCAGGACCTTTGGCCCACCTGCTCTCATCCTCCTACAGTCCTGATCCTCACCTCTTCCTGTTACAGCATCGCGCTCTTTCTAAATTACTCCAGTGTCCTGGCCTTTAATACCACTCATGGGAACCTGCTGCAGCCCTTAGTCACCCGGTGAAAAACAAACACTTTCTGCTTCAAGCTCGTCCATCACAGTCCTGACTCTGTATCCTCTAAAAATCTGTTTATTCTCATTTATTCACAGAACGTGGGTGATGTGTTGGGTAAGCTGGATCTGCGAGGACTGCGTTTACTGCAGTGGTGAGAGACAGGCTTCCAACATTTGAAGAAATGCAACTCGATTTTATTGAACACTTAACTATATTACATGCTTTAACTGTGGGTTGACACTGTGCTGACTTGACTGGAGACCTGACTGGAGACCTGAGGCTAACCTGACCAGACTATCTTACTACCACATGGTATTTGTTCTAGTTGCTGCTCATGAGCTCTGACTGTCTCAGGGGCTGGATCTCGAGAGAGCGGGAAAACTAGTGCCCTCTGGCCTTATAGTGGTCGTGTACTATCTGATGATTGGCTGCTGTGTTCTGTGTGTTCACTGGTCATCCTGTGTGTCAATCACTGCCTGTCTGCACACCATCATATACCTGGATATATATTATAACAGTGGGCATTACTGGGAAAGCCGACATTTATTGCCCATCTCAAACTGCTCTTTGAAAGGTGCTGGAAATGGAAATGCTTGCTGGGCCATTTCAGAGGAGATTGAAGAGTCAACTACATTTCTGTGCGTTGGGAGTCACATATGAGCCAGACTGGGGAAAAAAAGGCAGATTTTCTACCCTGAAGAACATGACTGAAAGAGATAAGTTTTAAACAACAATCCAGTAGCTTCTTGGTCACCATTACTGGTACTAGCTTTTTATTCCAGTTTTGATTCCCCCGCTGTCATGGTGAGATTTGAACTCATGTCTCCACAGGATTAGTCCAGGTCCCTGGATCACCAGCCCAGTAACATAACCACTGCGCTGCCATACTCCTGGACAGGGACAAAAATAATTAGAAGGATAGTGTAATTTTGATGGTTATACCTAAGGGACTGGAATGAAAGTTAGATCTTACTTGTAGTACACTGTAATCTCTTCAATCCGGAATGGCCAGGAACATTATTTTTAGATGTTGGAATCTTCTCGATTGTAGAATTACATTAGAATGCTTAATTACAAAGGTATGAACCAGAAAATACCATGGGCATAAATATTTACCTGAAACATTAAGTTCACAGATGACACAAAAAATAGTGGTGTGGCAAATAGTGAGGAGGGAAGTTTTAAGATTTCAGGGCAATATAGATGCGCTGGTCAGAACAATTGCAAATGGAATTTAACCCTGAAATGTGTGAGGTGATGCAGTTTGGGAGGACTAACAAGGCAAGGGAATACACAATGACACCATGAAATATAGAGAACCAGAGGGATCTAGGGATGCATGGCCATAAGTCCCTGAAGGCAGCAGGACAGGTAGATAAGGTGGTCAAGACATAGAATACAAGAGCAGGAAGGTTATGTTGGAGCTGTATAAAATGCTCATTAGGCCACAGATAGAGTACTGTGTGCAGTTCTGGTCACCACTCTATAGGAAGGAAGTGGGTGATTGCAGAGGAGATTCATCGTCATGTTGCCAGGGATGGAGCGTTTCAGATATGAAGAGAGGCTGGTTAGGCTTGGGTTGTTCTCCTTGGAACAGAGAAGGCTGGGAGGGACCAGATTGTGGTGCACAAAGTTATGAAGGACACAGATAGGGTTGATAGGAAGAAACATTTCCCCTTAGCGATTAGGGGTTTTTCACAGTAACCTCATTGAAGCTTACTTGTGACAATAAGTGATTATTATTATGGGTCAATAACCAGGAGGCATAGATTTAAGGTCATGGCCAAGAGATTCAGAAGGGGATTTGAGGAAAGATTTTTTTCACCCAGAGGATGGTTGGAGTCTGGAACTCACTGCCTGAAAGAGTGGTTGAGGCGGGAACCCTCATAACATTTAAGAAGCAATTAGATGAGCATATGAAACGGGATAACGTACAGGGCTATGGACCAAGTGCTGGCAAGTAAGAGTTGAATGGATAGGTGCTTGATGGCAGACGCAGACACGATGGGCCGAAGGACCTCGTTCTGTGCTGTATGACTCTGATAAAACATGACAAAGCAGAAATAAAAAGTGTTTTACGGATCCAAATATTTCCCATGTTTCTGCTCCTCAAGTAGCACATTAAATGATGCAGTGAGTTACCCGAGTCTGCTCAGAAAAATTCAGGACAACTGGTATTTCCAGACAATACATTTGTGGACTGGAGAGCTTACAGTACACTGCATTATAGTTCTGGGGACCTCATGAAAGATGCATTGGCCTTGGAGTGGGTGCAGTGTCGATTCACCAGAATGATACCGGAGCTAAAAGGGTTGATTTATGAAGTGTAATTTCACAGACTGGGCTTGCAATCCCTCGAGTGTACAATCGCGCACGCACGCCCATTCTGACCAGCACCCCAAAAAAAGCTGGTGGGGATGGTGGTCAAATGAATATTATTAAACTGAGATTGACAGATTTCTGACTGGGGAGGGTTATTATGAGATACAGAAACAAGATCATTATAAGGAGTCGGGATTTAGATCAACCCTGTTCCACTTGAATGGTGAAATAGACTCAATGGATGGAATGGCTGTCACCTGCATCTATGTTCCTCTTGTGATACTGGTCTGAAATAAGGTTACTTCCTCCATTCCATTAAAAAAATGAAATAAAGTTCTGGTATTCCCTGCGATTTGACAGCCCTAATGTACATTCACACTTCATCCATTAGGACCAGAGTGTGCATTCCAAGCTATCAAGAGAGTGATGTAAGGAGACCACTCTTTTGCATATCCATGCACTTGTCTATGCAGTACATCTGGCTGGATTCTGAGCCACTCGCCCATGGTCACAGGTAAGTTTGGTGAGGTGCACAGCAAGGCAGAAGATCCAGTCAGGAAAAAGTCAGAAAACAAAAATCTCAAGTTTGATGCATTTATGGTGCCAAACTCGGCAAGAGAATTTTCAAGTTGCCTCACGGATGAACTCAGAGATGTCTTTGAACTTTCTTTTTAGTTTTACTTTGGCAGTGATTCCATTGAATTTTGTGGAATATAATTTTCATGAGGGAACTGGAAAACTATGCCATTGTGCATACAAGTTAAAGGACGACACTACAGGACAAACCTTTGGCGCCTTTGCTCCCAGGCTAATCACAAATATTACACTATTTTAGATAGGTTTAGATTTAGAACAGTACAGCACAGAACAGGCCCTTCGGCCCTCGATGTTGTGCCGAGCAATGATCACCCTACTCAAACCCACGTATCCACCCTATACCCGTAACCCAAAAACCCCCCTTAACCTTACTTTTTTTAGGACACTACGGGCAATTTAGCATGGCCAATCTACCTAACCCGCACATCTTTAGACTGTGGGAGGAAAACGGAGGAAACCCACGCACACACGGGGAGGACGTGCAGACTCCGCACAGACAGTGACCCAGCCGGGAATCGAACCTGGGACCCTGGAGCTGTGAAGCATTTATGCTAACCACCATGCTACCGTGCTGCCCCAGCAAGGGTAGTTGCTGTTCACTACCCTTCCCTCTCAATCTCTTGACAAACTGCCCCAACCTTCCCACTGCTTGCACCCTACCCTCTACAACCTTGGCAAGATAGGTTGCTGAATTTACCCCATGACAGGGCAATTACGGCAGAGTAGGTTTGTAAATTGCCTCCAAGGGAAGCGCTTACCTCAACAAGTTCTGAAATGCCCTGCGGAGTTTCTGTCTCTGGGGCATCTGGTCCTCCAGGCTTGGCAGCAACAGGAATGATGGGACACCCATTGAACCTACAAAACAAATTGCTTCGTAAAATGGCAACTTACTGACAGAAGTCTGGAACTCTTGGATTCAGTGATTGAATACAGCAATTGCTTCTTAACTTCTGCAAATTTTGTGCGTGTGTGTGTGTGTGTGTGTGTGGGGGGGGGGGGGTTCCGATAACCAGGAATGAAGAAGACTGCGGCTCACCTTCCCATTTTTAGGTGAGGTCAGTTGTCCTACTACTGGATTTGGGTTTGATTTAATGCCACGGGTACAGAGGTACAGTGAAAAGTATTGTTCTGCGTACCATCCAGACGGATCATTCCATACATTACAAAAAAGGACAGACATAAATACACAATGTAAACACATAGACACAGATACTGGCCCAGAAGAGAAGAACTGAACCTTGGACAGAACAGGAGTTGAGTCTCAGGTATTCTGCTCTGCCTGCCTTCCTGCTATACCTATATCGACTGACTTGGCAGAATCACGCCGACAAGCAGTCAACTGTAAACTGTTCACAGTCATTACTGCCATTCCTTTGGAAAAGTAGAAATTGATAGGCAAATTTTTAAATCTACAAGGAGTCACGGCCACACATTCTAGATTTCATCTCTCAGAATCAGTTTCCAGAGGAGTTCAATATCAAAAGCAGCCATTGTTTGGGACTGAAAGCCATCTATTGGCAGTCAAATAATTTACAAATTAACATTTTATTTAAAAATGCATCACAAATGTTGGTCTGCTTTAGCTGTAAGTCCACTTCAGGCAACATAGTTATCAGGAAAAATTAACTCAAAAATGTTTGAGGAGGAATTAAAAGCTTCCTCTGATTTTTGGTCATTTTCACCTGACTGGGGGCAGCATGGTGGCGCAGTGGTTAGCACTGTAGCCTCATGGCGCCGATGTCCGAGGTTCGATCCCGGCTCTGGGTCACTGTCCGTGTGGAGTTTGCACATTCTCCCTGTGTCTGCGTGGGTTTCGCCCCCACAACCCAAAGATGTGCAGGGTAGTTTAACTGGCCACGCTAAATTGCCCCTTAAATGGAAAAAAATGAATTGGGTACTCTAAATTTTTTTTTTTTTAATTTTCACCTGAGTGCAGGCTTACTGAGTCAATTACTCTGAACACGGTTTACAATCTTACAAACTGTTACAAAAAATCCAAACACTTTTTGTAAAATAGAAGAAGGTTTCGCCCCAATAAAATGTATGCTTTTAAAAAAATAATTCCTGGGGCCTGGGCCTTGCTGGCGAGACCAGCATTTATTGCCCTCGAGAAGGTGGTGGTGAGCTGCCTTCATGAACCACCGCAGTTCCTGTGGTGTACGTACACCCACAGCACTGTTAGGGAAGGTGTTCTAGGACTTTAGCCCAGTGAGATTGAAGGAACGGTGATATATTTCCAAGTCAGGGTGGTGAGCGGCTTGGAGGGGAACTTGCAGGTGGCAGTGTTTCCACCAGTCTGCGGCCCTTGCCCTTCTACATGGTCGCGGACATGGGTTTGGAAGGTGCTGTCCAAGGAGCCTGGGTGAGTTTGCAGTGCACCTTGTAGATAGTACACACAGCTGCCACTGTGCGTCAGTGGTGGAGGGATTGAACATTTGTGGATGGGGTGCAAATCAATGGGGTTGCTTTGTCCTGGATGGTATCGAGCTTTGAGCGATGTTAGAGTTGCACTCATCCAGGCAAGTGGAGAGCATTCCATTACACTCCAGACTTGTGCCATGTGGATGGTGGGCAGGTTTTAGGGAGTCAGGTGGTGAGTTATGTGCTGCTGGTTTCCTAGCCTCTGGCCTGCTCTTGCCACCATAATATTTATGTGCTTAACTAGAACAGAGAAGCTGGAAAACCATTTGAAGGGTCGATGACTCGAAATATTAACTGTTTCTCTCCTGAGCGTTTCCAGTGTCCTCAGTTCTTGTTTCAGATGCCAGCATCTGTAATATTTGGCTTATTTTATTACATGGCTCGTCCAGGTCAGTTTCTGGTCAATTGTAACAAGAAACAGGACAAATCCTGCCCAGCCAATTCCCACCCTATCAGTCTACTCTACATCATCAGCAAAGTGATGGACAGGGTCATCAACCATGCTATCAAGCAGCATTTACTCAGCAATAAGCTGCTCACTGAAGCCCAGTTAGGGTTCCACCAGAGTCACTCAGTCCCGATTTCATTACAGCCTTGGTTCAAACATGGACAAAAGTGCTGAATGCCAGAGATGAGGTGAGAGTGACTGCCCTCGACATTAAGGCAGCATTTGACCGAGTGTGGCATCAAGGAGCCCTGGCAAAACTGGAGTCAATGGGAATCAGGGGTAAACTCTCTGCTGGTTGGAGTCATACCTGGCACAAAGGAAGATGGCTGTGGTGGTTGGAGGTCAATCACCTCAACTCCAGGACATCACTACAGGAATTCCTCAGGGTAGTGTCCCAGGCCTAACCATCTTCAGCTGCTTCATCAATGACCTTCGTTCCATCATAAAGTCATAAATGGGGGTTTTCGCGGAGGATTGCACAATGTTCATCCCCATTTGTGACTCCCCAGATACTGAAGCAGTCCATATCCAAATGCAGCAAGACCCGGACAATATCCAGGCTTTGGGCTGACAGGTGGCAAGAAACATTTGTCCCAGGCAATGGCCAATAAGATCGAACCAAGTACCTCCCACAGTGATGTCCTGAAAAGGAGACGACTGACCTCCAACAACCATCTTCCTTTGTGCTCGGTATGACTCCAACCAGCGGAGGTGTTTTCCCCATCACCGATTCCCATTGTCTCCAGTTTTGCTCGGGCTCCATGATGCCATACTCAGTAAAATGGTACCTTGATGTCAAGGGCAGTCACTCTCACCTCATCTCTGGCATTCAACTCTTTTTTCCATGTTTGAACCAAAGCTGTATTGACGTCAGGAGCTAAGTGACCCTTGTGGAATACAAACTGAGTGTCCTAGAGCAGGTTATTGCTAAGCAAGTGCCACTTTATCACTCTGTTGAAAATCCCTTCCATCACTTTACTGATGATTGAGAGTAGACTGATAGGGTGGTAATTGATCAGGTTGGATTTGTCGTGCCTTTTGCTAGTGTTGTAGCCGTACTGGAACACCTTGGCTAGGGGTGTGGCAAGTTCTGCAGCACAAGTCTTCAGCACTATTGCTGGAATATTGTCAGTGCCCATTCGTGTCCAGTGCCTTCAACCATTTCTCAATATCATGTGGAGTGAATCGGATTGGCTGAAGAATGGCATCTGTGATGCTGGGGACCTCCAGAGGAGACTGAGATGGATCATCCACTCGGCACTTCTGGCTGAAGATTGTTGTGAATGCCTCAGCCTTGTCTTTTGCGCTGGTCTCCTCCATCCATGAAGATGGGGATAATTGTGGCGCCTCCTCCTCCACTGAGTTCTTTAATTGTCCACCACCATTCACGACTGGATGCGGCAGGACTACAGAATATAGACCTGACCCATTGGTTATGGAACCATTTAACTCTGTCTATTACTTGTTGCTTCTGCTGGTTGGCATGCACGTCATTCTTTGCTGTAGCTTCAGCAGGTTGACATTTTTAGGTATACCTGGTACTGCTCCTGGCATGCCTCCTTGCACTCTTCATTGAACGGCAGGTTAATCTGTTAGCTTGTTGGTAATAATAGAGTGGGGGATATGCTGAGCCATGAGGTTACAGATTGTGGCTGAGTACAATTCTGCTACCGCTGATGGTCCTGGACAATTTTGTTGGTTCTCTTGCCACCTGCTACGGATGCAGTTTGGCAGCGATAACCTTTTGGGACTCTGGCAGCTCAGTCTGTAGTGGTGCTACCGAGTCACACTCGATCCTCACCCAGAGTACATTATGCAGCCTTGCCACCCTCAGTACTTCCTCCAAGAGATATTTAACTTGAAGGGAGTACTGAATCATCAACTGCGAGCGAGGGAAGCTACAGTACATGCCAATCAGCAGGAACTTCCCTGGGCCCATGTTTGCTCTGATGCCATGAAACTTCATGGAGTGTTCAGTCGATGTTGATGACTCCCAAGATAACTCCCTCCCAACTGTATATCACTGTGCCACCACCTCTGATGGCTCTGTCCTACCGATGGGACAGGCAGGCCCAGGGATGGTAATTGTGGTGTCAGGGTCATTATCTGTAATGATTTTGTATGTATGACTAGTCTTGCTTGACTAGTCTGTGAGTCGGCTTTCCCAATTTTTGCACAAGACCCCATGTTAGCAAAGGAGGACCTTGGAGGGTTGACAGGGTCATTGTCGTATCCCATACCTCGGCAAATGCCGGTTGGTCCGGCCAGTTTCATAATCCTTATAGCCTTTCCAATAGATACAATAGAGTGTCTTGCCAGGTCATTTCAAATTGCAATCAAGAGTCAACCACATTTCTTTGGGTTTGGAGTCACAAGTAGGCCAGACCCCGTAAGAATGGAATTAATGAACCAGATGGGTATTAAGACAAGGGACAATGTTTTCATGGTCATCATTGGACTTTTAATTCAGGATTTTAAAAAATTTATTGAATTCCACCTTTGCCATGGTGGAATTCGAAGACACATCCCAACATCATCACCATGTGCCTTTAGATTACGAGTCGAGTAACAATATCACGAGGGCACCGCTTCCTGCAATAGCAGAGGAGAATTGCAAGAAAAGTGCAGATTAAAAGAAAATCCAATCAAAGCAGGAGAGACTGGAGACATATTTAATATTCTGTAAATGGAGTCTGCTGATCAAAAGAGACACACAGTGAAGATGAGAGGGGAGAATAATAGAGTAAGTAAGCTACAGGAGAGAGTTTTGAATATCCATGTGCAAGACATGAGTCTGGAGAGTGTATTTGCCTCACTATGTACATTTCCTGGAGGTCCAATAAACACTTCCCAGTTAAAAACAATGAGACACAACCTCCTTGTCATCAGCTACAGTTAGAAATACAAACTGATTTCCTCACTTGGATTGGATTTGTTTATTGTCACGTGTACCGAGGTACAGTGAAAAGTATTTTTCTACGAGCAGCTCAACAGATCATTAAGTACATGGAAAGAAAAGGGAATAAAAGAAAATACATAATAGGGAAAAGATTAGAACAACTATAAGTTAAGTAAAAATTGGATCTGTTGGGGCGTGTTTGCAGAGAGTCGCCTCGCTCCGGCGCCATCTTCTGGACATTTGTCTGGACTTAATGTTTACGTGGGACTGAGGAGTGTAAGGGCCCTTCCTGTGGATTCCTTTATTTCGCATTTCTTTTACTTTGTAGTTATCATTATTGATCCATGGATGTATTAATGAGCATTTACCTTTAACTCAAAAGTTGCGAAATGGCACACTGTGCTTCTGAACAGAAAAACACAAGACTTTTTGGCACCCAAGAGATCAGAGGTATTCGGTTCAATGAATTGGCCAACGGCTGTACAGTAGTATAGTGATTAGCACAGTTGCTTCACAGCTCCAGGGTCCCAGTGTCGATTCCCGATTGGGTCACTGTCTATGCGGAGTCTGCATGTTCTCCCCGTGTCTGCGTGGGTTTCCTCTGGGTGCTCCGGTTTCCACCCACAGTCCAAAGATGTGCAGGTTAGGTGGATTGGCCATGCTAAATTGCCTTTAGTGTCCAAAAAATGTTAAGTGGGGGTTACTGGGTTACGGGGATAGGGTAGATAGGGTGGGCTTCAGTTGGGTGCTCTTTGTAAGGGCCGGTGCAGACTCGATGAGCTGAATGGCCTCTTTCTGTACTGTAAATTCTATGATTCTACGTACACTCTGCCCAGGGATAGGTAGTGATTGGGTCCTACCCGAGGGGGGTGGTTTTCAGAGGATGCAGGAAGTGACAGTCGGATACTGGACCGAGAGAAGAAACTGTGAGAGTCTCTCCAGAAATGCTGCCTACTCTGATTTCTGAAACTGCAGGGAAGGTCTTGAGACCCGGAAGAATCTATCGTGAAAACCATTACAGACTGAAAGCACAAATCCTGAACTGAAAGCCGAGACTGAAGAAAGATGTAATGGAAGACAACCATCTGAAAGAAAGATTCTTATCTTTCTACTTTCATCATTATTCTTACACCCCACTTCCCCCTCTGCATACATTTGACTGTCATGTGCATGTGTGTGTGTCTATATATTATATATGTATATATATATATATATATGAGGGTGGGGATGAGTTAAAGAGTGTGGGGTTTAGGAATTCGAAACTCGTTAATCAGCTGTATTTGCTGCATATTTAATCATAGCTACTGTTACTAATAAACACTAATTGTGTTTAAATTTACAAACCTGGTGACTGTAGTCATTGGCAGCCAAAGACCAGAGACTTTGGGTATTTTCCAAAAATTATTTGTTAATTTCAATTGTGTTGCGACTCGTGGTCACGTGTGGCTGCAACAGGAGTTGCTGCTAAACTGGCAGCCCCATCATTTCCGTATGAAAGTTTCAACTCCTGAACACTTGGAAGCAAATTCATTGCAAAGTTTTCTTTGGAGAAAGGTCACCCACAACAAGACTGAAACACTTCTTAAGTCATGTCTTTGTTTAAGAGACCTGATTTTACTTGGCACAGTAAATAGTCGCAGTGGGGAGCCATTTTCAAAATCAGTATTGGTAATTCCATACTGCAGCCAGTCACTGGGCGTAGTTGGGTCTTTAAGATTCAGATAATTGCACAGCAATGAACCCTATCACATAAGGTTTTCTGGTAGTTTTCAGCTTTGTGGGAATCGCTTTGAATACAGTGGGCCACAACGCTCTGCATTCAGTGGTCCTTGTACATGATTACTGTATTCTCTAAGCCCCACAGTGATTGGGGAATAAGAATAATTAAGCACTTCAGTGAAATAATTGTACATTGATCAATGCCACAGTAATCCTTTAATCGCCATCTAACATACACCAATAACGGAAGTTATCAAATCTTATATTATTTTGATTGGCGAACCTGGCTGGATGGAGGGAGGGGGGTGGTAGCAAGCCCCATAGTCTCAAAGACTGCCACAGGTGAAAACAGAGTAACGGTGATATAAAACCTTTGGGCAGCGCGGTAGCATTGTGGATAGCACAAATGCTTCACAACTCCGGGGTCCCAGGTTCGATTCCGGCTTGGGCCACTGTCTGTGCGGAGTCTGCACATCCTCCCCGTGTGTGCGTGGGTTTGCTCCCACAGTCCAAAGATGTGCAAGTTAGATGGATTGGCCATGATAAATTGCCCTTAGTGACCAAAATTGCCCTTAGTGTTGTGTGGGGTTACTGGGTTATGGGGCTAGGGTGGAGGATTGACCTTGGATAGGGTGCTCTTTCCAAGATCCGGTGCAGACTCGATGGGCCGAATGGCCTCCTTCTGCACTGTAAATTGTGTGTGTGTGAGACAATACAAGCAGCAGCCGATAGATGAGGCAAAGTTTGGTTCTCCATACATTCTTGATGGACTAATGCCTTCCCGCAAATGCATTTTTTAAAAAGCACGCAATATCCAGAGAGTTCACTGAAGGAAAAATCCAACCCAAAATGAACATAGCAACAAACAAGAAGGTCGGCCAGAAATCTCACCACAGTGAAGTGACCGGGAGTAATGTGTTGGAAATCTAACCAAATGGCTTCTACGCCTTTCGTGTCAGGGTCCTTCTTGTCCATTCCCTTATTTCCCCTTCCTTTTATTTTTTGCTGTTACATTTTTGATTCATGGATGATTAATGGACATGTGTCTTTAAGGAAAGTGGCCTGTGGCTTTAATCCAAACAGGAAGATCCAGAAGGCTTTGCTGCTTTAGACTGACAACAATGATGACTCAGATTGATTGATGTGGCTGGCAGCCGAAGAATGGGCCCCAGCAATCTGTGATCTGCCCGGTAACAGGTGGTGACTGGATATTATCCTTCTGGGATGTTTCTCAAAGCCACCAGGTTCCATTTGAGTTTGACTTATGATTCTGCAGTCTGGGTGGAGGATTTCAACTAATTCTCTTCCCAAAAGACAAAGCTAAACTCCCTTTTATTAGGCCACTGTGAGGGCTGATTCTCTCTCCAGTAAGTATGGGTGCTATTCTCCCAAGAGTGCGTAGGCTTGAGAAAAAAACACCACGGCAAGAAGCAAGGTTTGATATGAGGCAAAGTGTCTCATGAAAGAAATAGGCCTGAATGTGAACCTTTTGAGTTGAAGGCCTAGTTTGATAAGGACTAAAGTGACTCCCCAGAAGGCCTGCTGCCTGTAAGTACCGTACTAAATGAATGACTCTGCAAAGAAGACTCTTGGACAGGCACGTGGACAGCAGTAAATTGTAGCGGTGGTGTAGGTTAGGTTGATGTTAGATTAGGATAAATGGTCGGCACAACATCGTGGGCCGAAGGGCCTGTACTGTGCTGTACTGCTCTGTGTTCTACAAGACCCCCACCAGCTCTAAACCAGAGGCTCTGACCAACCAGCGTGCTGGGAGGGACGCCTGCTGCTAAGAACTCATCACTTAAAGCAAGGACTCTTATCTTTTGACTTTGATCCTTTTTATATTTATCCTTTTCCACCCCTCTAGTGTGTCGGTCTTGTGTATGTGGGTAGAGGGTGGGACACTAAAGGGGGTAGTAAGTTATTATGCTTGTTATTCAGTAGTAATTACGCAGATGTCATCTTTGCTCCTGTTATAAATAAATAGTAATTGTGTTTCAACTTACAAACCTGGTGACTGTAATTATTGGGCCGCCAAGAGTTTTTTGGTATTTTTATATGAGAATTATTGGTTAATTCACTTGGGTTGTGACTCCGAGGCCTGTGGGGCTGGAATTGACCATGCAAGAGCGCAGGGTGTTATAACACTTAAAGTTGTTTATTGGGTACTTATTACATAGAAATTACATAGAACATACAATGCAAACGGAGGCCATTCGGCCCATCGGGTCTGTACTGACCCACTTAAGCCCTCACTTCCACCCTATCCCCGTAACCCAATAACCTCGCCTAACCTTTTTTGGACACCAAGGGCAATTTAGCATGGCCAATCCACCTAACCCGCATGTCTTTGGACTGTGGGAGTAAACTGGAGCACTCGGAGGAAACCCACGCAGACACAGGTAGAATGTGCAGACTCCACACAGACAGTGACGCAGCGGGGAATCGAACCTGGGACCCTGGCACTGTGATACCATAGTGCTAACAACTGTGCTACCGTGCTTATCCTATTTTCTCCCGAATATGTTGAGAAATTTAGTGTACCAACTCACTTGGCAATCATTGGGTGAAGCGCAAGCACAAACTGTTTTAATCCTCCTTCTAACCATGGGCTGCTACCCTCTCGTAGCATCTGTGACCCTTAAATATATTGACATTTGCCTCGAAGAAACAAAATCACCCCCTGTAACTTCTCTCCTCCATATAATCCTTTTTGGTTTGTCCTTGTAATCTATGCTTAATCCCAATTATTACTTCAGTAACCCTTTATTGAACCCTTTCCTATGCCTGGACATCTTTCTTGTTACAATACCACCTCGTGAGAGTTCACCTCTGTAAGATCCAGGCAAGCGACCATGAGGAAGCGACGACAGATGGGAACAAAAAGGTTTTATACGAGTTACTCAGTGCACACTCTACTCCCCTAAGGATCTCCCACATCCCGACCCACACTCATCCAGGGTATTTATATCCCAGGGCAGTCTGGGTTAAGGGTGTAGCCCTGCCCCTTCATCTGGGGAGGTCATACATCAGGTGAGGCCGTGGGAACCTCATGGTCTTGATTAATAAGGAGATCAGGGGTTATATGCAGAAGGCAGGAGAATGGGGATGAGAAAAATATCAGCCACGGTTGAATGACGGAGTAGACCGAGTGGCCTAATTCTGCTTCTATGTCTTACGGTCTTATGGTCCAGACCCCGTGGCCTCCAGTGGGGTTATATCGCCCTCCAAGCCACTGTCCTGACGTGGAAATATATCGCCATCCCTTCACCATCGCAGGGCCAGAATTCTTCAACTCCCTCCCTAACTGCACCGTGTGTGTACCTACTCCACATGGACTGCAGCAGTTCAAGGCACCAGCTCACCACCATCTTCTCAAGGGCCTAGTTAGCAATGCCCACAGTCCGTAAAAAATGCTTCTGTCAGTAATTCCCATCTTTAGGTTCAGCGGACTCGATTGCTCCAGCAAATGGAGCACCTATGTTCATGCGGGTTAATGCTCACTGTCCTGTGTCTTTTTTACAATGGAATAAACAAGGAACATAATTTCCCTCAAGATCCAAACTGGGTATTCCTGTTTTTCATACTTGGAAAAGGAGTTGAGATTCATAAAAAGTAAATAAGATGTTTAATGAATGAACCTGACTTCCGGTGGCAGCATGAATAGTAGGTCGTGCATTAGGGAGCTCCCACCAGCGGACTTGTTTTTTGGCCCTTTTTATCCAGTTCTCAGAGCTTTTTGGTCCTTAATCTCTTCCAAGAAGAAAACAGAGGGGTCCTAGTGTGGAAATATGTCAAAAAAGACAACTAAGAAGTCTGTGGGTGGAAATTCCTCAACCAACTTGGAGGCTTCACGTTGAGCCTCAGCAGGGAGGGTGGCAGCCGCGGCGAATCCAGCAGTTGCAGCCGCCCCCATCATGGCAGATATGCTAATGGTGGCGCTGACTACAAAGTTTGAAAATCAGTTTGAAAAACATTATGAGAAGCTATGGTGAGTAAGTCGATTGAGGCGGCCCTGGGTCCTGTCCCTGGAAAGTTGGAAGGGACTTTGGAAGCTGTAAAGGAGCATGTCGAGGAGTTGAAAGGGGTGGAGGCTTTGGCGAGGCACAACAACCGAATCACCTCTCAGTGGTGACGGAGTAGAATAAGAATCTGAGGCAGAAAGTGAATGACCTGGACAATCGGTTGAGGAGACAAAATCTTTGGTTCGTGGGGTTGCCAAATAGTGTGGAGGCCCGAATTTGGCAGATGTTTGGTAAGATGGTTGCGGTGGCGGGTGTATTGGCATCCCCTTCTGAGTTGGAGAGGGCCCATCGAACACTCTGGCAGAAGCCTTGGGCGAATGAGCCACCACAAAGTGACAGCCAGATTTCACAGCTTCCAGAAGGAGCGGGTCCTGAAGTGGGCCAAGGAGGATCGTGACCTGAGATGGGAAGGTCGCCATGTTAGAGTATATCAGGATGTTGGTGCGGAGCTGGCGAAGAAGCCAGTGTTCTTTCACAAGGCCAAAGAGGCTTTATTCAAGAGTGGAGTGAGGTTTGGAGTGGTGCATCCGGCGAGGCTGCGTGTTACCTTTGGGTCAATCTTATTGCGGAGGAGGCAGAAGGTTTTGTTACAGAGCATGGACTGTGGTAGAGTTGAACGGGCTCAAGGTGTTTTAATTGTTCACGGGAAGGGGTTTGGGGCATTTTGCATGGATTTGATGTTATTTCTTTGTTTACTTGGTTGGGAGGGGCTTGTTTTGCATAAGTTATATGGTGGGGATGGGATGCCATTTGTTTTGTGGGATATTGTTTCAGGCAGGATTTCTCTTTCCTCGGAAATTGTTCCTGGTGGGATCGTACCTTTGGTACGAGTGTTGAATTTTGTTGTATTTTTGTAGGGTAGAGATATTTCTTTCTCTTTTTCGGCCGGGGGTTTTGCCTTTTCGCTTGGCCAGCTCTACCTTTAGATATCTGGGACCGGGTGGCCCATGATTGGGCCCAGTTGCATAAACTGAACTTAGCAAGCCTGGTGGACAAGGTTAAGTCCAATCTGCAAAAGTGGGTTAACCTTCCTCTATCCCTGGCAGGCATAGTCCAGTCTATCAAAATGAACATTCTTCCAAGGTGTTTTTGTTTTGTTTTTCTATCTTCCTCCCCAAATCTTTTTTTGGGAGGGCCAATAGGTTGATTTTGTCATTTTTTTTGTGGGGGGGGCAAGAATCCAAGCGTTCGTAGGGTAGTTCTTCAACGAGATAGGCAATCGGGGGGGGGGGCGCCTAGCATTGCCGATTTTGCTTTATTATTATTGGGCGGCCAATGCTGAGAAGGTGCTGGGGTGGTGCAGTCACCCAGGTTCAGTATGGGGATAGATAGAGGCAAGGTGGTGTAGGGGTCCAGTCTAGGGAAGTTGATGACGGCCTCACTTCTGTTGTCACCGGCTCGGTACTACTCAAACCTGGTGGTCGTGTCCACTTTAAGGATAAGGAGACTTCGGGCTGCATTTTAAGCTTGGAGCCGTGTCGAAGCTGGCCCTATCTCTGCTGATTATTTTTTTTTTCCTTTTATTTTTTATTTTATTTTAATAAATTTAGTGTACCCAATTCATTTTTTCCAATTAAGGGGCAATTTAGCGTGGCCAATCCACCTACCCTGCACATCTTTGGGTTGTGGGGGCGAAACCCACGCAGACACGGGGAGAATGTGCAAACTCCACACGGACAGTGACCCAGAGCTGGGATCGAACCTGGGACCTCGGTGCCGTGAGGCAACAGGGCTGATCATTTATTTGAACTGTCAAGATTGGACGCTACTTTCAGGGTGTGGGAAGGGAAAGGGCTGGACAGATTCGGGGATTTAGTAATAGAGGGATGGTTTGCCAGCTTGGAGCAGTTGTCGACGATGTTTGGGGGTGGAGGGGTTCACCCTGAGCAGGGTGAACTCCACATCTTCTTGTGAGTGACTTGGTCTAATCCAGCTGAATGTGGTGCACAGGGCACACCTGACCAAAAGTAGGTCGAGTGTTATTTTCCGGAGGTAGAACGCAGGTGCTATCGGTGTCCCGGGGGGCCGGTCAATCACACACATATGTAATAATGATAATCTTTATTATTGTCACAAGTGGACTTACATTAACACTGCAATCAAGCTACTGTGAAAATTCCTCAAGTCGCCACATTCCGGCGCCTGTTCGGGTACACAGAGGGAGAATTCAGAATGTCCAAATTACCTAACAGCACGTCTTTTGGGACTTGTGGGAGGAAACCGGAGCCCCCGGAGGAAACTCACGCAGACACAGGGAGAACGTGCAGACTCCGCGCAGACAGTAACCCAAGCCAGGAATCGAACCTGGGACCTTGGCGCTGTGAAGAAACAGTGCTAACCACTGTGCCACCCGTGTTCTGGTCTTGTCCCAAACTGGTACGCTTTTGGGTCTCCGTCTTCAACACCATGTCGGCGATTCTGGATATCAATCTGGAGTCTTGACCTCTGGTGGCCATTTTCTGGGTGTCAGACTGGCTGGGGCTGCAGACGGGATGGTCTTGCCTTTGCTTCGCCGATTGCCCGGAGGAGAGTTCTGTTGGCACAGAGGTCTTTCTCTCCGCCCAGCGCCTCGGTATGGTTGGTGACCTAATGACTTTTTTGAGATGCAAGAATTCCAAGTCCACCATTAGGGGGTTGGTTGAAGGGTTCTACCAGAGGTGGCAGCCCTTCATTATCTATCTAAGGAATTAATCATTGTCAGTTGCTGGGGGGAGTGTTGGGTTCAGTTTATTTTTCCGGTTGTCTTTTCTTTTTTATCTTGGTAGATGGGTTGGGTATAATTTTCGGGGTTTGTCTATCATCTGCTGTGGTAATATGGGTTTTGTTGTAAAATTTATTTTTTAAATGAACCTAAAGACCAACAGTTGTGATGAGATTCATTTAGGTCATGCAACTTACCGTCACATAATGGACACAACTCTACCCTGTAGCTGTGGATCATCTTATTGATCATTTCTTTGTTCCAAACTTCTGGTTGCCTCTACTATCTGATTACATTGCAGCAGCAGGTTATGAAAGCCCTGATTGCATTTGTGAATTTGATGTGATTTATTGTCACGTGTACCGAAGTACAGTGAAAAGTATAATTGGCAGAGTACATTGACAAATGGTACATCGACAAACAGTGATTGGTTACAGTGTGGAACAAGGGGCCAAACAAAGCAAATACATGAGCAAGAGCAGCATAGGGCGTCATGAATAGCGTTCTTCCAGGGAACAGATCAGTCCGAGGGGGAGTCGTTGAGGAGTCTAGCAGATCTGTGGAAGAAGCTGTTCCAATGTCTGGATGTCCGGGTCTTCAGACTTCTGTACCTTCTGCCTGAAGGAAGGGTCTGAAAGGCAACGCCTGATGGGAGGAGTCTCCGATAATGCTGTCTGCCTTCCTGAGGCAGCGGGAGGTGTAGACAGAATCAATGTGGGGGTGGCAAGCTTGTGTGATGCGTTAGGCTGAGTTCACCACACTCTGCAGTTTGGGTTTATCTGAGTTCTGTCTCTCACTGCTCACAGCTAGAAGATGATTAAAGACTTCCTAATACTGGGACTAACAAGTGATTATTTTTTTTGCAAACAAATCATTAAGCACACGTGGGCTGGCCAGAACCTTTGCAGATTCAGAAATACTTTCCGAGATGAGAGATCAAAAATACATACTGGGTTGTTGGAACCCTAATACAGAGAAGCAGTGGAATGAAGGTTGGAACAGTACCGACCAGCTCCCCAGTCTCAGCCACACTACTCTGGCGAAGACACTGTGATGCTCTGTGTATAGGGAAGGATAATTTGGGGGTGACCTTGCTTGCTTTGCGGCAGCTCGTCAGCTACTGTGGTGTGGGGCACAAGAGAACTGGCTATTTAAAGAAAAAGGGACTTAAGTGAAAAATAAATGCCACGTTTTATTTTGACAGACGAAAGACCCAGGCACTTTCCTAAAATTGTATAATTACATCTTTATTTCCGCAAGTATGACCTGGAAATTACACTGTGTAATACCGCTGTGTGAATGCTTCACCTGTTGGTGTGAAATTCCTTTCACCGCTGTTTTAGAGGAAGGTATCAGAGGGACCAAGGCCTCTCATACGCTGCATTAGTACAGCTTAACTTCAAGTCTTGCATTTTTTTAAATGAAGGCAACGCTGGAAGTTTATTCCCGGTTTCAACTCTGAATATTGAATCATAAGAGCTAAATGATTTGTGTTCAGTACATTTGGATTAAACAGTAGCCAACAAATGCGTATATTTTTTAAACTTTCTTTTGATTTTTAAATTAAGGATTGATTAGTGAGTAGCTCATATTTATGATCTCGGGCTCTGGTGGAGTTGTAAACTGTGCTTTCTGGAGGTTTCGCCACATGATCTGCCCCCACACTCCAGCCATTAGTCAGCCGACACACCAGCCAAACAGTCACTTAGCCCATTTTCAATATTTTTATATCGGGTAAAGAGAAGTGTTCAAAGCAAATGACACCAAAAAAACATTTTTAATGTCTCAAATGATTTTTCTCCAAGATTTCACACAGCAGTGTTCTAGAGATTGGTCTTAGACCATAAGGACCATAAGACATAGGAGCAGAATTAGGCCACTCGACCCCTTGAGTCTGCTGCGCCATTCAATCATGGCTGATATTTTTCTCTTAGACCATAAGACCATAAGGAACAAAAGACATAGGAGCAGAATTAGGCCACTCAGCCCCTTGAGTCTGCTGCGCCATTCAATCATGGCTGATATTTTTCTCTTAGACCATAAGACCATAAGGAACAAAAGACATAGGAGCAGAATTAGGCCACTCAGCCCCTTGAGTCTGCTGCGAAATTCTATCATGGCTGATATTTTTATCATCCCCATTCACCTGCCTTCTCCCCATAACCCCTGATCCACTGTATTAATCAAGAACCTATCTATCGCTGTCTTAAAGACGCTCAGTGATTTGACCTCCACAACTATCTGCGGCAAAGAGTTCCACAGATTCACCACCCTCTGGCTGAATTCCTCCTCATCTCTGTTTTAAAGAATCGTCCCTTCAGTCTGAGAATGTGTCCTCTGCTTCTAGTTTTTCAAACAAGTTGGAACATCCTCTCCACGTCCACTTTATCCAGGCCTCGCAGTATCCTGTAAGTTTCAATAAGATCCCCCCCTCATCGTTCTAAACTCCACCGAGTACAGACCCAGAGTCCTCAACCATTCCTCATACGACAAGCTCTTCATTCCAGGCATCATTCTCACGAACGTCCTCTGGGCCCTCACAAAGGCCAGCACAGCCTTCCTTAGATACAGGGCCCAAAACTGCTCACAATACTCCAAATGGGGTCTCACCATTCCTGGACACTCCAGCCAATCCTGGAGGGTTGGCAACCCCAAATCTTGGTCTCCCTCACGGGTGGCAACGTTTACCCTGTCAAACCCTTTCACCGATATCCTGCCAGGTCCAGAGATCAAAAACCCAGCCCATGTCCACGTTAAAGCACTTAAAGAGGTCACATAGAGCAATAAAAACGTGATAGAAAAATCGTTAAGTTCTTCCCGAAAATTGTACTGCTGTAGAATAGCTTGCCCAATAATGCTTTTTACTCTCCCCCAATTGCAACACCATGCATCCTCTGGCCTCTCAAAGACAGATTGCCAGTTCAGTAGTAAATTACGCTGAATTGAAGACTTGGCAAGCTCACTTCACGTTGGATCTGGACAGGTATCCCAGAGGTAAAAAGCCAGTAACTCACCAATGAGCCACAAATTCAATGAAAAAAAAAGGCTTGCATTTATATAGTGCCTTTCCCAACCACAGGACGTCTCGACACACTCACAGTCAATGAAGTACATAAGTCACTGGGAGACAAGGTGAGCAGAAAAAGATTTCCCTGTCTCTTCAGGATTTAGACAGGCTGTTCACAGAAACAATCAGGTTAATTTAGAAAGCCTGTTTAGTCTAACCAGTCACTGCAAAAGAGAAAAGGACAGGGTTAAATACTTCAGTTAGATGAATGGTTTGTAAAAAGAGCCATTTTTACACTTGAGCTGGATAAATTGTTCAGAGAAAGAGCCACTTTATATTTAAAAGAGGCACACTGCTCATTAATGTATCTTTTATACACCATTTGTAACCATTCACTGGTCAAACCATGCATAATCTTCACAATTTATCAAATCAATAAAATATTAAACGGAGCTGATCATTTTCTCCTTGTTGCAAAATGGCACCTAATTGTTGTGTTACATAAAAGACAATAGAGTTGTTTTCCTTCCTTCCGCCCCCCCCACCCACAAAAAAAAACTGCTTGGAAAAGGGGACATTTGCAGTTTAAATGGGTTAACTTGCAATTTAAACAAGATGTATTCTGCAAATAACATTATATCCCTATTGCTAAATACATTTCCATTCCAAACCTATTCAAATGTAACAGGCTATTTGGAGTTCAACTCTTGCCCACAGGCAGGGTATACCAAAATGTAAATTAATAAATTAGATAACTACATCTGCACAGGCAAAGAAAAACTCAGCTGAACCCTAAAGGGGCAATTATAACAACAAATTTTGAACTCTGCACATTTGGTCACGCAAATTCAGTAGGACCATGGCAATATCTCGAGAACAATACAACAATTCATCTTTTATATTCTTACAGAAAATATTTTCAGAACATCTTTGAATCTCCGCGTGTACCTTCAGCAGCCTTCAAGCCCTGGAGGTGTTTAATTTTAATTTGTTTCAGAAACCGGGAAGGCAAAAGCAAAAGGGCTTTATTTTCCAGAATCTAGACTTAACAGAGAAGAGAGTCTCATTTACCCAGAGACATATTAATAAACACTACTCTTGATAGTTTTATGGGTATGGTTTCAAATGCAAACTCCACGCTCTGAAAGAATGCTCCTACTTTTGTGACGAGGAGTTGTTTTTCCAAAACTGAGAAGCTGGGGGTGAAAAACCAAGGCTCTTCGTAACTTATGATCTGTTCAGGGGGCATGAAGAATCTGGAGGAACCGCAGTTACTGTCCTTAGAACCGCGAAGATTAAGGGGAATCCCAAGGGAGGTGTTGCAAATTATGGGGATAGAGCAAGTAGGGAGAAACTATTTCCTCTGGTAATAATAATAATCGCTTGTCACAAGTAGGCTTCAATGGGCTGGTTTAGCTCACTGGGCTAAATCACTGGCTTTGAAAGCAGACCAAGCAGGCCAGCAGCACGGTTCGATTCCCGTACCAGCCTCCCCAAACAGGCGCTGGAATGTGGCGACTAGGGGCTTTTCACAGTAACTTCATTGAAGCCTACTCGTGACAATAAGCAATTTTTTTTTTCAATGAAGTTACTGTGAAAAGCCCCTAGTCGCCACTCGGGGAGGCCGGTACGGGAATGGAGGTGAGTGGAGGGTAACCAAAAAGCCACTGAAATTTCTTCACACACACACACTGGTTAAGATCTGAACCACATTACTTAATAGAGCGGCGGTATCAGATTCCACATCATCAATGAGAAATGTACTCAAAAAGGACCGACTTGCAAGATTCTGGGAGAAAATCTATGGAGAATTAGGTCGCTCTTTGAAGAGCCGGTATAGGTACAAGAGGCCAAATGCCCTCCTCCTCTGCGATATGATTCTCTCCTGTAAGATTAGAATAGGTATGAAGATGAGATAAATGTTTCTCTGATAAATTATTCATCTGCTCCCCTTGAAAAAACTATTACTGATTCAGCTTCCACTCTTTCAGATGGTGCATGGTATAAAAAAAAAAATTCTGATCTTTCTCTTCTGTGCAGAAACTAGGCTCAGACACCAGGGGTCTGTAATTCTTTTATTGCAAATGACCATTTTTCAGCATAATTAATAGCCCATTAGTGGAAAGGTGACACATGGAAACATAGAAAGTAGAAGCAGGAGGCCATTCGGCCCTCCAAGCCTGCTCCGCCATTCATTATGATCATGACTGATCATCCAACTCAGCAACTGTTCCCACTTTTACCCCATATCCTTTGAGCCCTATAGACCCAAGAGCTGTATCTAACTCCTTCTTGAAAACATACCATGTTTTGGCTTTCTGTGGTAGCGAATGTCACAGGCTCACCACTCTCTGGGTGAAGAAAGTTCTCAACTCAGTCCTAAACGGTTTACCTCACATCCTTAGACTATGACCCCTGGTTCTGGACAATCCCACTATCCTGCCTCAATCTACCCTGTCCAGTCCTGTTAGAATTTTATAGGCTTCTATGCAATCCTCCCTCATTCTTCAAACTCCAGTGAATACAATCCTAATCGACTCAATCTCTCCTCATATGTCAGTTCCACCATCCCAGGAATCAGACTGGTAAACCTTCCCTGCACTCCCTCTATAGCAAGAACATCCTTCCTCAGCGAAGAAGACAAAACTGCACAACATTCCAGGTGTGGCCTCACCAAGACCCTGTATAATTGCAGCCAGACATCCCTGCTCCTGTACTCAAATCCTCTGCTATGAAGGCCAACATACCATTTGCCTTCTTTGCTACTTGCTGTGACTGAATGCTTACTTTCAGTGTTCTTTGCAAAGACAACCAGGTCTCATTGCATGTTTCCATCTCTCAATCTGTAGCAAATCAGATAATAAGCTGCCCTACTATTTTGCCGCCAGAGTGGATGACCGCATATTTATCCACATTATACTGCATCTGCCATGCATTTGCTCACTCACTCAGTTTGTCCAAATCACACTGAAGCATCTCTGCATCCTCCTCACAGCTCACCCTCCCACTCAGCTTGGTGGCATTTGCAAATTTGTTGACATTTCATTTAGCTCCCTAATTTAAATCATTTATATATATATATTATACATGTATATATAGTGGCAGCACGGTAGCATTGTGGACAGCACAATTGCTTCACAGATCCAGGGTCCCAGGTTTGATTCCCGGCTTGGGTCACTGTCTGTGCGGAGTCTGCACATCCTCCCCGTGTGTGCGTGCGTTTCCTCTGGGTGCTCCGGTTTCCTCCCACAGTCCAAAGATGTGCAGGTTAGGTGGATTGGTCATGATAAATTGCCCTTAGTGACCAAAATTGCCCTTAGTGTTGGGTGGGGTTACTGGGTTATGGGGATAGGGTGGAGATGTTGACCTTGGGTCAATTCCCAAGAGCCGGTGCAGACTCGATGGGCCGAATGGCCTCCTTCTGCACTGTAAATTCTATGAGAATGTATGATATAGTGAATAGCTGGGGCTCGAGCTCTGATCCCTGCAGTACCCACTATTCACTTCGGATTGTGCAGTATCAAAAAAATGGATTTCATTAGCAGTTCATTAATTATGGAAAAACGGCCATTCCTTATGTTTCCAGGCGGAGAAATTTTGCGTTGTATCAAAAATTGTACCAGGCTTCAGTGTGATTGGTCAAAGCGAATTAAATAACTAAAATGGTATGGACGGCACAGTGAAGCATTGATTAGCACTGTTGCCTCACGGCGCCGAGGACCCGGTTTCAATCCTGGCCTCCAGGTCACTGCCCGTGTGGAGTTTGCACATTCCCCCCATATCTGTGTGGGTCTCACCCCCACAACCCGAAGACGTGCTGGGTCGGTGGACTGGCCACACTAAATTGCCCCTTAAATGGAAAAAAAGAATTGGGTACTTTAAATTTATGGAAAAAAAAGAAAAGAAATAACTAAAATGGGCCAGCAAAATTTTGGAATTGTGAATGTTTGTCCCATTCAAATAATGTGCGGGGAATCCTAGAACAATTCAACATTGCATTTTGATTACTTACGGTTATTATAATCATTTAAAATAGGATGCCCAAAGTTTTGTTTTCGCAAGCCATCAAAGCTGTTCACCATGAAAACTTGGGAACTGTGTGCGACCTTCTCATTACTACGTAGATATCTCAGAATGCAGACACTGGCAGATCTTGTAATAAGATTTATCCATCAATGAGGCAACTACAATAAGAACATACTTTAGGGGAAGTATGGCAAGTGTGTCAGCAAGAAAGGAACAAAAAGACATGTTAATCAGGTGAGATGGAGTGCAGTGGAGCATAAACACTGAGCATCAAGCCTGGTGGGTTTAAATGGCCTGTTCTTATGCTGCAAACGCTATGCAAGAAAAATTATTTCTAAACCTCTGGGTCCACACAGGAGAAAGCAGCAAATATGGATCAGAGATTGGCTGCTAGCATTTACACATACCCTTTTTCAAGAAATTAAAATTGTGTAGTGCGTGCATCACAGCTGAATGGGTAACTACCTAGCCCGGTGAGGTTATGAGGCAGATCGCATATGTCATGGTAGGTGCTCGGTTCAATCCCAATGAATTCGCAAATCTTAGCTGCAGCAGCTCTTGTGATAACAGAACTGAACCTCAGTACACCCAGACAGCCACTTCTTGTCTCTATCCTGTTTCAGTACAGCTACGCGGAATCTGCACAGAAATGTGAAAAATTGCCGTTATGTCCTGTAAACAAGGAACAGGTCAAATACAGCCAATTACCGTCCCATCAGTCTACTCCCCATCATCAGCAAAGTGATGGAAGGGGTGATCAACAGCTTCATCAAGCTGCACTTACTCAGCAGTGGCCTACTCATGGATGCTCAGTTTGGGTTCTGACAGGGTCACTCAATTCCTGACCTCATTATAACCTTGGTTCAAAAATGGACAAAAGAGCAAATGCCAGAGTGAGGGGAGTGTGACTTCCCTTGACATCAAGGCAGCATTTGACTGAGTGTGGTATCAAGGAGCCCTTGCAAAACTGAAGTCCATTAGAATCAGGGGGAAATCTCTCCGCTGATTGGAGTCATAACTGGCACAAAGGAAGATGATTGTGGTGGTTGGAGGTCAATCATCTCAGCTGCAGGACGTCACTGCAGGAGTTCCTCAGGGCAGTGTCCTCGGCCCAACCGTCTTCAGCTGCTTCTTCAATGACCTTCCCTCCATCATATGGTCAGAAATGGGGATGTTTGCTGATGACTGCACAATGTTCAGCACCATTTGCAACTCCTCAGATACTGAAACAGTCCATGTCCAAATGCATCAAGAACTGAACAATATCCAGAATTGGGCTGACAAGTGGCAAGTAACATTTGCACCACACAAGTGTCAAACAATGACCATCTCCAACAAAAGAGGATCTAGCTATCACCCTTGACATTCAATGGCATTACCATTGCTGAATCTCCTATTACCAACATTCTAAGGATTACTATTGACCAAAAACTGAACTGGACCAGCCATATTAATACCGTGGCTACCAGGACAGGTCATAGGCTAGAAACCTCGGTCGTTCTCACTGGAACGACTACGGTTGAGGGCTGACCTGATAGAAGTCTATAAAGTTATGAGGGACATCGACAGAGTGGACAGTCAGAAGCTTTTTCCCAGGGTGGAAGAGTTAATTACTAGGGCACAATGGCCCATAATCCTTCCCATACTCTCTAACGGATCCGAAACATACAGCAAGAGGTCATCGGCATAGAGCGACGATGCTCCCTCTGTCCCCTCATTATCCCCTGCCACTCTGCTGACCCCCTGAGAGCCATCGCTAATGGCTCAATGGCCAGCGCAAACAGCAGTGGCGACAGCGGGCACCCCTGCCTAGAACCCCTGTGTAAGTCAAAACTTCGTGAGCGCATATTATTCATCCTCACCCTCGCTCTTGGCGCCACATACAGCAACCGCACCCATGCCACAAATCTCGGCCCAAACCCAAACCTTCCCAAAACTTTGAACAAGTACCGCCACTCTACCCGATCAAATGCTTTCTCCGTGTCCATGGACACTATCACCTCCGGTAGCAGAGCTCTCGAAGGATTCATCACCACATTCAACAGCCGTCTTATATTACTCAGGAGCTGCCTGCCCTCCACGAAGCCTGTTTGATCTTCTGCAACCACCCCCGGGACACAATCCTCCATCCTCCCCGCCAACAACTTAACCAATACTTTCACATCCATGTTCAATAGTGATATGGGTCTATACAACCCACATTCCACCAGATCCTTCCTTTTTTGGGATTAGTGTGATTACTGCCTGCTTCATCGTCTCCGGCAACTCCCCCAGTGCTTCATTAAACGCCCCCAACAGATGGGATGCCAGGTCCGACGCAAATTCCTTATAAAATTCTGCCAGGTACCCATCCGGCCCAGGGGCCTTCCCCGACTTCAGACCCCTGATACTATCCAGCACCTCCCTCAGCCCCAGGGGCTCCTCCAACACCTGCCTCTTTGCTTCCTCCACCTGGGGAAATTCCAGCTCGTCCGAAAACCACCCCATGTCCCCCTCCTCTCCTCCTGGGTCTGCCTCATAAAGTCCCTGGTAATACTCTCTAAATGCCTCATTTATCTTCCCTGGCTCTGACACCACATCCCCAGCCCGGATCTTCAATATTTCCCTGGACGCAGCCTGCCTCTGCAGCTGGTGAACCAGCATGCGGCTCGCCTTCTCCCCATACTCGTATTGCACCCCTCTTGCCCTACGCAGTTGCCCTACCGCCCTCCCCGTTGTCAGCCTGTCAAATTGCCCTTGAAACTTTTTCCTCCTCGCCAATCCCTCCACAGTGGACACCCTCAAATATTCCCTGTCCACCTCCACTATCTCGCTCACTAGACTGTCATGTTCCGCCCTCCTTTCCTTACTCGCACGAACCGTAAATGAGATAATTTCTCCCAGGACCACTGCCTTCAGTGCTTCCCAAAAAATGCCCGCCGACACCTCCCCATTCTGATTGAACGCCACATAATACCTAATCACCCCCCGCACCTTATCACAACAACCTCCATTCGCCAACAACCCCCGAGTCAAACCTCCACCCCGGCCTCTGCTCTCGTCCCGTACTGAACTGAATATCCAGCCAGTGGGGTGCATGGTCCGAGATAACTATCCCCACATACTCTGCCCCCTCCACCCCAACCAAAATCTCCCCACTCACTACAAAGTAATCAACCCTCTAATACACCTTATAGACGTGTGAAAAGAAGGAATACTCCCTTCCCCTGGGTTCTGAAAGCACCATGGATCCACCATACCCATCCTCTCCATAAACCCCCCCCAGCTCCCTTGCCATTCGTACCCTACCCATCGACCTGGGGCTCGATCTATCCACCCTCGGCTCCAGGACACAGTTAAAATCTCCTCCCATGATCAACTGGCACGTGGCCAAATCCGGGATTGCTGCCAGCAACCCCCTCATAAAACCCACATCATCCCAATTTGTGGCATACACATTTACCAACACTACCGGTGCCCCTTCCAATACCCCAGTCACAATCACATATCTCCCACCCGGATCACTCACCTCCTTCGCACTCACAAATCCCATTTTTTTGCTCATTAAAATCACCACAGCCCTCGATTTCAAATTAAACCCCGAGTGAAAAACCTGCCCAACCCACCCCTTCCTTAACCTAACCTGGTCCTTCACACGGAGGTGTGTCTCCTGCAAAAAGACAACCCCGGCTTTCAAGCTCCTGAGGTGCGCGAACACACGCGACCTTTTAACCGGCCCATTCAGTCCCCGGACGTTCCACGTTACGAACCTTACCGGAGGATTGCGCCTCCAATCCCCTCTACCGTCCGTCATATTTCCCACTTAACTCCTGCCCCTTTAATTCCACTCTGTACCTAGCCCATCGCAGATGGCCCCTTTCTTCGCCCTTGACCATGTCATCTCTCACCCCCTGCTGCGTCGCAGAAACTCTTCCCCCCCCCCCACTTTTCCCCTTCCCCTTCTTCACCCCACTTCCCCTTCCCCCCGGTGTAGCCACCTGGGGTGACCACTGCCCAAACACAAAATGGAAGATTGCAAGGAATGCAGGGAAAATGGACAGGTTGTAAAAAGCAAGCAGCTTGCAGAGTGCTTGTATATTTGGACTGCTGCAGAAACCAGTTTTGGCTGTTGCCAGACTGATCCAGACAACGCTATGAAAAGAAACAGTTAGCATATTAATGAGGCGATACCGGGCGATCCCCAGGCACAAAAGAAACAAGTTAACACTAATCGATACATTCAATGGAAGGCCAGACCTTTCGGCGCCAAAGAAGCCCAAAACAATAAGTCCCAAGAACCGCCCCAGTGATCGAGATACTGCCCCGTTATTGGGGAATTCAAATCAATCGATTGGGAAGAGACCCAATCGATTGCGAGAGTATAGAGGGTCCGCCCAGGTGGGCGCAAGACCCTGAGAGGAGTATAAAACAGAGACCCCGACCCCAGCTCACTCTCTCTGCCAGCCTCTCCTTGACCAGCTAGCCCTCCCAGCAGAACGCCGTTGCAGCAGAAGAACCCCTGTGGAGGAGGGGTCTGGACAGCAGCCGCCAGCAAGTAAGTGTCACACGCACACTACGGGAATAGACACTCCTGACCCCTTTAGACCATAACTACTGGAAGCCTGCGGACCCAGGACAAAGCTAGAAGCCGTTGTTCCCTGATCTGGCAGTCCCCTTGTCCAGATAGGTATTTGGCCTATTAGTGGTAGAATTAGCCTAGTCTTATAGTTTATATGCATGATTAGTAGGTTACTGTAATATAATAAACGTGTCTTGTTTGAACTTACTAATTGGTGTATGGTTTTATTGCTTTGAACTTGACCTTGAAACTTGTGGCGGTATCTTAACGACTCCAAAGTTAAGTAACGAAACAAATTGAGTGTTAAGCACACTCACCCAGAACGAGCAACACCGGCCACCCCTTTGGCCTTCTCCCCCATCACCTCACTTCCGTTCACTAGCATAATCTGCTAGCACGGCTGCCCCTGCCCAAAGGCACATCCTAATGACCAACCCCCTCCCTCTCCCCCTCACTCCTCAGACCAAAGAAGAAGGCCTCCTGCTGGCCTTCCCCACCCCCACCCAAACAAGGACTTCCCCTGAACTCCAGGTAGCCTTCTCCAAAAGCAAAAGGGGCAATTTATCATGGCCAATCCACCGAACCAGCATTTCTTTGGACTGTGGGAGGAAACCATGCAAGCGGAGGAAACCCACGCAGACACGGGGAGAAAGCACAAACTCCAAACAGACAGTCATCCGAAGTTGGAATCGAACCCGTATCCCTGAATCTGTGAGCCCCTCAAGATCCTGCCCCCGTCACCTCTCACCACAGGCTTGTCTGTGTCGGGGGTGGGGGGGGGGGGGTGTTGGTTTCCTATAGGTAGATGCCTGGTGGGTGACATCTATTGATGTGGGTGTGCTGTTGCGCATGACTAGCCCAGCAACATAACCCCTACTCTACCATATCCTGGAGGCTTCTGCCGCACTATAGCAAGAGTCGGTATCTTCATCAGTGTGCATCATCTACAAGATGCACTGACAGCAACTCATCAAGGCTTCTTCAACAGCAACTTCTTTTTTCTGTAATTTCCGTATTTGCTAATTTCCCATCAAATTATTTTTGTTGCTAAACTAATGATTTTCTTCCCTTTTGTTTTTACACCACCGCCACTACATTGAAGACATTGAGGGTAACCCAGGAGTGTGCTGGATTTGGGGCAAATACACAATGGTGGGGAATACAATGAATGAAGATTCATAAACCCCTTCACAAATCATAGTCCAAATAAGCAAAAGTTTGCAGACTTTAGAGGGGTCGAATGGATATCTCATGGGTGATCTTGAAGATTATCACATTTTGGGGGGGGGGGGGTCCAGAAAATGGACAATACATCTTAAAATTAGAAAACCAGAATTCCCAAGGTGCCGTCAATATATAGGAACAGGGATCAAAACAGAAAGAAGACAAGAGAAGCAGATTAAATTCATTGACTGTTTTTTGGAACAGGAATTGGCTATTCATCGTCTTGAATTGGTTTGCCATTCAATTAACTCATGGCTGTTCTTTACCTTGGATTGGATTTGTTTATTGTCACGTGTACCGAGGTACAGTGAAAAAAAATTTCTGCGAGCAGCTCAACAGGTCATTAAGTACATGAAATGAAAAGAAAATACATAATAGGGCAACACAAGGTACACAATGTAACTACATAAACACCGGCATTGGGTGGAGCATACAGTGGTGTAGTGTTAATCAGGTCAGCCTCAGGTTACCTTTGAAGTGTTGGGCAGTGTAGACTTGTGAAGCTAACATATGCCACCAACACGGAAGAAGGTTCAACTCTATTTTATTAACTACTTATAAAATAATAGACATACGAGAACTGTGGGTTTAAACAATGCTAGTTTAACTAGAGGCCTGTGCCTGTCCGAACCAGTTGAATCTCTCAGCACGTGGTGTGAGTCTGTGCTGCGCTGGATGAGCTCTTGTGCTTCTGAGAGGCAGCATCCAGACTGAGCGGGAAAAGTGATGCCCTCTGTCTTTATAGTGCGTGTGTTCTAACTGGTGATTGGCTGCGGTGTTTGTGCATGTTGATTGGTCCCTGTGTGTGTCCATCAGTGTGTGTTTGCACCGTGATATACTGATGTATATTATGACAACCTTAACCAGACAGATCCAGCACAAGTGCTGCAGGTGGGGCAAGTCCCCCGAGGTGGGATTACCTTGTATTCTCCAGTGTCTTCTGCATTTTCTTCATCATTTTGTCTATCGCCACTTGCTTCTTTGCCTCTGGTAGGAGGTCGATCTTGTTCAGGATCACCACCATCCGGGGACAGGTAATTTCACCAATCACCAGACATTCCGCAGACTGTGTCTGCATGCCCTTTGTCACATCAACAACCAGCATCATCAGATCAATGATCTGGGAACCTGCAGGATAGTGCAACAAACATTTCATTCTGGGATTCATTGAAGCAATTATTGGCAAGTAAAAGAAAATAAGTTACAGATTAGCATTTGTACTTTCCACTCAAAAACGTATGCATTCATTTGTAAGTGAACCAGCACAAAATAACCTTCTTGATCCCAACAATAAATCATAGTTTGCATATTTTTACATAATGCGTCCACTTTTAAGGTGCAAATTTATTTCATCAGGATATGCCTCTTGAAGTAGCAGAGGTGATTTGAACCTAATTCACCAGATGGGAAACCCGCAGGAACAGCTGGACTTAAATGGAGAGGGGATTTGAGCTGGATGCAAAACAAGAGTTCCACCAATCTTGTTCGTTCCCCAACAGGTTGGAGGTTAAAATTGTCTGGTGTATGAAGGAAGGTGAAGAGATTTTAATTTAACCTCCACAATCTGCAAGTTAAAGATCAATAACAAAGAAAGACTTGCTTTTCGATATCACTTTTCAAATCCACAGGACATCTTTCCAGCCAATGGAGTACTTTTGAAGTATCGTCTTTGCTGCAATGTAGGAAACTCAGCAGCCAATTTGTCAACAGCGAGATTAATAATAATAATCATCGCTTATTGTCACAAGGAGGCTTCAATGAGGTTACTGTGAAAAGCCCCTAGTCGCCACATTCCGGCGCCTGTTCGGGGAGGCCGGTACGGGAATTGAACCGTGCTGCTGGCCTGCCTTGGTCTGCTTTCAAAGCCAGCGATTTAGCCCAGTGTGCTAAACAGCCCCTGTGAAGACATTGCCTGTTGCTGTGTGGGGCATCTCAGGTACTTGGCTCCCACATCACCTTGGCTGTAATTCATACACGTTTCTTAATTGGAAACCTCAATGAGTCCATTTGACTGCATTGGATACCACAGCAGGGTCTGATCCTGGTCCTCGCTTGATACTCAGACAAATGTAAACGGTCACGATAGGATCCCTGCCTGAAATTCCTCTTTGCCAACCCACAAAGCTCAGACTGAATTGAGCCTTGTTGGCAGCATTCAGTTGCTCAGTGCATCAACTTGCTGAACACTCAGGTGGACATCGAATACCCCACGGCACTGTTTTTGAATGCCCACGGCGGAGTGCTGGCCAATATTTATCCCTCAATCAACATCACAAAAACAGATTATCCGGTCATGCTGTTTGTGGAATTAGGGGCTGCTTTAGCACTGTGGCCTACTTGTGAAAATAAGCGATTTTCATTTTCAAGAGCAGCGGGGTGTGCGCGTGTTTGTGCAGGGGGGTGGAATTGATGCTAGAAAAGCAGCGAATATGCTTTTTTAATTTTTCCAATTAAGGGGCAATTTAGCATGGCCAATCCACCTACCCTGCTCATCTTTGGGTTGTGGGGGGTGAGACGCCCGCAGACACGGGGAGAATGTGCAAACTCCACACGGACAGTGACCCAGGGCCGGGATGGAACCCAGGTCCTCAGGGACGCGAGGCAACAGTGCTAGCCACTGTGCCACCCATAAGCAGTGAATGTGTTACGGTGTGATGAAATGGGGCTTTTGCTGGCCATAAATCCTGGCCCAGACCTGTTGGGCCGAATGGCCTGTTTCTGTGCTCTGTAAAGTTCTATGTAACTATAAACACAAAGAGCAGGGAAGCATGACAGCAATGAAAGTTGGTCCAGTTCCATGTCATGCCACAAAGCTGTGGATGCCGAATCCTGCCCCTTGAACTCCTGATCTTGAACTAAAAACCTGCAGCCAACAACAAATAAGAAAGCTGCATCTTCAAACGCTGACATTGCATCAAGAATAATTTTACAGAACACAGCCAAACAGAATCAAAGAAGCTGCAAAAACTGAAAGAAGGTTCAGAGAAAAACATGTCAGGAATTGATCCTACAGGACTAATTAATACATGTCGAGTTGTTTGGAAGAGCACCAGCTGTTTCCTGTTGTGTATCAAATCATGTTGATAAGTGCAGGAAGGGTTAAATTTAACTGCACATAAATCATTGCTGTTTTTAGAAGCAGGGCCGTTGGAACCAGTTCACAACTGAATACACCCGGCAATATTTTTCCAAGTGCTTCCTCGCTATTTTGCATTCATCATAAACCAGTTTGGGTGAAACAGACTCGAAGCATGGTAGCACAAGTTGATAGCACAGTTGCTTCACAGCTCCACGGTCCCACGTTCCATTCCCGGCTGGATCACTGTCTGTGCAGAGTCTGCATATCCTCCCCATGTCTGCGTGGGTTTCCTCCGGGTGCTCTGGTTTCCTCCCACAGTCCAAAGACGTGCAGGTTAGGTGGATTGGCCATGATAAATTGCCCTTAGTGACCAAAAAAAGGTTAGATGGGGTTATTGGGTTGCGGGGATAGGGTGGAAGTAGGGGCTTGAGTGGGTCGGTGCAGACTCAATGGGTCGAATGGCCTCCTTCTACGTTGTATGTTCTATGTTAAATCTATGTTAAGGTGATTTGATTATCAGCCAACACAGTGTGCACTATAGCAAGTAGGCCCAAGATGCCCCCTAAAATAGTGATAAATTTATCGGCCACTTTTACCGAAAGATGAGAACAAGAGCAACTTGCATTTAGACACACCTTTACCCCAGTAAAATGTCTCCAATTGTTTCAGATTTAGATTTGTCACGTGTACCGAGGTACAGTGAAAAGTGTTGTTCTGCATGTCGTCCAGGCAGATTGCTCCATACGCAAAAACATAGGACATACTATAAATACATGATGTAGATACATAGACTCAGGTGAACCATACGGAATGTAGTGCTACAACTGTAGAGAAGATGCGTGGAGAGATCAGTCCAGTCCACAAGAGGATCATTCAGGAGTCTGTTAACAGCGAGGAAGAAGCTTTTTTTGAATCTGTTGGTGCGTGTTCTCAGACTTTTGTACCTTCTACCCAATGGAAGAGGTTGGAAGAGAAAATTCACCAGATAGGAGGGTTCTTTGATTATGCTGCCTGCTTTCCCAAGACAGCGGGAGGTGTAGACAGAGTCAATGGGTGGGAGGCAGGTTTGTGTGATCGACTGGGCTGTGTTCACGACTCTCTGTAGTTTCTTAACGTCTTAGGCCGAGCAGCTGCCATACCAGGCTGTGATGCAGCCAGATAGGATGCTTTCTATGGTGCATCTGTAAAAATTGGTAAGAGTCAGTGTGGACATGCCGAATTTCCTTCGTTTCCTGAGAAAGTATAGGTGCTGTTGTGCTTTCTTGGTTGCAGCGTCGAGGTGGGTGGACCAGGACAGATTGTTGGTGATAAAAGTTCACATGAGAGTCATTAAAGAAAATTTGACACAAAGCCACGTAGGAGGTATTGGGGCAAATGACCAAGGGCTTGGTGAAAGGTCGACTTTAAGAAGTGATTTAAAGGAGGAGAATGACGTGGAGAGGTGTTGGGAAGGAATTCTAGAGCTTCGGGCCTGACCAGCTGAAAATACAGTTGCCAGTGGTGGAGTGATTGCAATCGAGTTATAACAAATATCAGAATTAGGGATATGCAACCCTCTAATTGTTGGGCTGGAGTTGGTTCACAGATTGGGAGGGGCAAGGCCGTTCAGGAATTTGAACAAATGGGATGAGAATTTTAAAAACTGAGGTATACGCCGAACAGGAGAATCAGAAGTTCAGCAAGCACAGGAGTGACAGTGTGAGTTAGAATATGGAAGTGCAAATCTTTTGAAAATAAATTCACAAGATCTGTGTGGAAAAAGATTATGATGGTTTTATTTGATAACCAATCTCGTGCAGCAGTCGGGTACTACAATCAGATTCAATGCCCAAAACATTAGGAACATGTTTCGTCTCAACACCCGTGGAGAATGGGAAAGACAATAGAGAGCAGAAGATGTCACTGAAACAATGTCCAGCACCTCACAAACCTGCGACCTCCAGCACCTTGAGGAACAAGGATAGCAAGTGCTTGGCTGAAATTTCCCCACCAAGTCACACATTCCACCCCAACTTGGACATGCATCAGTTGTTACTAGTTAACCGCTTGGTTAAAATCCTGGAACATCCTAACTAGCAGCACTGAGGGAGCATGTTCACATGGACTACACTGTTCAGGGCGATAGTTCATCACCACCTTCTCAAGGGCAAGCACGGTTGGCTGATAAATGTTGGCCTTGCCAGCAATGTCTGGACTCCACGAATGAAAAAGGCAGCTCACGACCCCCTTCTCAAGGGGCAAGTAGGGATGGGTAATAAATGCTGCCATAGCCAGTGACATCCACATCTCATAAATGAATTTTAAAAAGTCAAGAATATGGCGGAGTGGAAAATTTGTTTTACATATTGCTGAGTAAAGAGTCATGCTGCTGAAGTTTTTCATCTTGTACTCCTCAGGGCAGAGGCAAAAAAAATCCAAATTTCAAAGGAAGCAACAATTTATACTGCTTGAGAAAAGGGTGTTGATTGGTTGGCAAGTTGACTCTGATTGGTTGAGACATTGCCATGGAGAGTACAACAGAGAACTATTGCCCTCATGTTTTTAATTCCAAAAAGATACACTGCTGAGACATGTTCTGTCTGCCTATAGGGGATAGGTCCCTGTCTATGAACATATGTAGCCTCAGGCAAGCATAAATGAGCCACATTGCAAGCCCAACTGTTAATCTTGAATTGGTTGGTAGTGCAATTCTTAGCACACTCAGGATTGTTCAGCTAGTGCTGTCCAATCGCAGAATCATATATAACATTAGACATTATGTTTTGGGTTTATTAAGCTCGGGCTGCTTGAGTATGGTCAGGACACTGCCCATTGCAAACAGGAACGCGCTGCTTGATGTGATCCGCCACCAGTCATAGGTATGTATATAATCTTTATTAGTGTCACAAGTAAGTTTACATTAACTGCAATGAAGTTACAGTGAAAATCCCCGAGATGGCCTAAATATCTGCATCATTTTGACAAAATGTATTAACTTCCATTTTAAATGCTAAAAATCCAAGTAATAACCTACACAATAATGACACACGTTATTTTTGTGTGCGTTCCATACATTCTAGCCAGTCCCTGGTACCTCTCCCAAGTGGCAATTCTGACTCGACCAGACAGTGACAATATGTGAGCTTTGACTGTTAGCAAGCCATGTGGCTATAGGGAGGGGGCAACACCAGACAATCGAGCACTAAACTGTCCCCACCTGCCATTCAAGCTTCAAGACACAGTCCTAGGAGAAAAAGTGTAAAAAGCTGCACTGAGTTTCTCCTGAATAACTAAGCCTGGGGGCCATGGGGCGGATAATTAATCCAGCAATGAAAAGTATAAACGGTTACTGCAGTGAGCACTATGCTGTGGAAATGTTTATTGATTGTCATTGTTTACTGCTCATTTGCGGAGGAGGAGATGGAATCGAAAAACCAAAAGAAAATAATTCCCAACAAAAAAAATCACAAGTTATATCACGAACCTTTATATATTTATGACTGCTTATGTTTTAAAACATTATTTTTGCGTGTGGTTTGAAGGCTCCAGCAGGGCAAGAGATGCACAATCCCATCTCACCCTGTGAGAATGCCGACATGTGCTGGGGAACCATTCCACAAGGCGTTGGAAGTTCTCCAGTATTTTGCCCATGTACCCAACCTTCACATGTCTGGCCGCGCACACTTACAGCAGCGATTCTGGGCAGCCAAACAAAGTGGGAAGCTCCACTGATTTTCTTTATTTCCTTGCCCAGCCTGGCGCACTGCGACTAATTGTAACGTTGTTAAAGACAGCTCTGGCTGAGATCAGCTAACACAGGCGTCAAACCTATTCCAAGGAATTATATGAATGAACAAACAAGAAAACTAGAACACAAACATTTGAGGCTTCACAGACCCAGACTCCCTTGCTTGTAGGTGCTTAACCTTTAATTCTACACTCCCGTTCCAAAGCTTGTGACAAAACTTTCTCTGTTGAAGTTTAATAGGCCGTGGAATGCAGAGCTTCTTATCCTTCGTAGCAACCTCCAAAAATAAAACTGGCATTACAAATTGAAAAATTCAAAGAAACAAAACAAACAGCGAGGAAACAAAATCAGTGAGGGAGTAACTGAAGTAAAATGAGTTGATCACAACCAGGATAAGATGCGGTGACGAAGCTGTCCAAAACGGCCTGCACACATGCTTGTTTTACCATCATCGTATCATGGAATCCCTGCAGTGCAGAAGGAGGCCATTCGGCCCATTGAGTACCCACCGACCCTCTGAAAGAGCACCCTACTTACGTCCACTCCTCCGCAACCTAGTAATCCCACCTAACACTTGCACACTAAAGGACAATTTAGCATGGCCAATCCATCTAACCGGCACATCCTTGGACTGTGGGAGGAAACCCGGAGGAAACCTACGCAGACTGTTAATAAATCCTAATATTATTTCTCACTAAATTACATGGAAGCTGTCACTGTGCTATTTGATTCAATGGCAATAATGTGATGTCCATATTACATCCATTCTGCAGAAGTCCTCTTTTTCGCACAACCCTCTTGAGAAAAAATTCTCATCTCTGTCCTGAAAGGACAAAGCCTCATTTTAAAACTGTGCCCCCTAGCTCTGGACTCACCCACAAGAGGAAACTCCTTTCCCCATCCACCTTGTCAAGACCCTGCAGGATCTTCTGGACTTCAATTAAGTTACCCCTCACTCTTCTAAACTCTAGTGAAAACAAGCTCAGTCTGACTAACCTTTCCTCACAAGACAACTCATTGTTTCCAGGTATCAATCTGGTAACCCCCGCTGAATCGCCTCCAATGAATATGCATTCTTCAAATAAGGAGACCAATGCTGCACACGATATTCAAGATGTGGTCTCATCAATGTTCTGCATAACTGAAGCATAATATCCTTACTTTTATGTTCAATCCCTCATGTAATAAAGAATAGCCTTAATTACTTGCTGCACTTGCAGGGGCTGGTTTAGCTCACTGGGCTAAATCGCTGGCTTTTAAAGCAGACCAAGCAGGCCAGCAGCACGGTTCGATTCCCGTGCCAGCCTCCCTGGACAGGCGCCGGAATGTGGCGACTAGGGGCTTTTCACAGTAACTTCATTGAAGCCTACTCGTGACAATAAGCGATTTTCATTTCATTTTTCACCTGCATACTAACATTTTGCAACTCATACACGAGAATACTTAGATTCCTCTGCACCACAGAATTGTGCAGCTATTTTCCATTTAAGTAATACTCTGCTTTTTTATTTTTCCTCCCAAAGTGAACAGCTTCACGTTTTCCCACATGATACGACACCTGCCAGATTTTTGCCTACACTCAACCTATTTATATCCGTCTGCAATATGTCTTCTCTTAATATACATTCCTACCCATCTCTGAATCATCTGCAAATTTAACAGCCATGCCTTTGCTCTCCTCATCCAAGTCATTGACATAAATTGTAGAAAGTTGAAACTCCAGCACGTGACCCCTGTGGGACTCCACTTGTCACATTTTGCCAATCACCACTTGTCACATCTTGCCAATCAGAAAAGGTCCGATTTATGCATACTTTCTTTTCTCTGCCAGCCAGCCAAACTTATATCCATTCTAATACATAACTCCCTTCAACATGACTTTTATTTTCTGCAATAATCCTATCGATTGTCTTCTAGAATCAAAACACAGCAAGTCTACACGCTCCCCTTTAACCACAGCGCATCTTACTCCTTCACAGAATTCCAATAAATTGGTTAAAGATGATCTTCCTTTCACAAAACCATGCTGACTCTTCCTAATAATCTTGAGTTTCTCCAAGTGCTCAGCTATAACTTTCTTCATGATAGATTCTAACATACACGGTGTCTGAGATAGATGTCAACAGGTCTATAGTTCCCTGTTTTCTGCTTCCCTCCCTTTTTGAAGGGGCTATATTTACTACTTTCCAGTCTGATTGAACCTTCCCAGAATATAGCAAATTTAGGAAAATTAAGACCAACATATTAATCCATGGCTATGTTCTTTCCCTGTCTCTGTAAGCTACGCTAGACCTCCGAGAACTTTGCGTTCTTCCAATATTGTGTATACCCAATTTGCTTTGCACCATTACTGGTGTTCGTGTCGTCAGCTGAATAGGCCCCAACCTTTGAAGTCACTCATGGAAAAACCTGCCTCTATTTCCTGTCCTAATGTCTTGATATGTGACTCACGATCAGATTCTGTCTGATAACTTCACTCTGAAGTGCCTTGGGATGTTTTAGGCACAATGTAAAGGCAAGTTGCATATTGAGAAACAGAAACTCGAACCCGACAGCATTCCCTTGGTATTGAACTCCGTGTCAGTCTAGATTTTGACACCTCTTAGAGCAAGGCCTGAAGCCAAGACCTTGTGACTCAGAAGTGGGAGCAGTACCAATTGAGCCACGCTGACATTTTGATTGTCAAACGTCGTCAGGCAATAACATCAACCCCTTTAAAATTCACCAGGTGGCTGCAGAAAGTCATATGTGGGAATTATAGAGCAAACCAATCATACTGCAATAGTACAAGAATATGTGAATCCATACCCAAAGCTGCACAAGAACAACTATTTAATTCCGAGTTTTTCTTCATCCTTTCCTGAAGTTGTTGATTCATGCATGATTCTGAACCCCAAGTATGCGACTGAACAGCAGGTGTTCACAGCCTATCCCACCGCAATCCTGCCCTCACCCGAGGTCTACCTGTGCATTCTGTAACAGGAATCGCTGATTAGCAAATAAGTTCCCTTCTCTTGCTCGAGGCCTGGGAAACAATTTTTGTTGTCCTTGTTGTTAATGCTGCCAAAACTGAGATTGATTAACCCAATACTCTTCAGAAGTCAAGCTTGGGATTCTTCATCCTTTGTATGGCCCTGATTCTCAGTAAGCCCTTCACAGTACAGGTGGGCAGTCTTATGGTGCATACAGAACTCCAATTCCCTGAGTAAAATCACACCTGACTAAAATTTGTTTTACAGTCCTTTTCATTGACCTTGATGTTTATTTGTTAGGTGGTAGACTTTACTACCATCAGACATCCACTGAGCCATTAAGCAGTTGTACAACACAATCTTCAGTCAGCACCTCTCACATCAAGAAGCCTAACATATGAATCAACTCAAACCATAGACTAACAAGGCTCTCTATTAAAGCATTAATCCTTCTGACTCTACATTGTAGCTCTAATGAAAGAAGAAGTTTACATTAATGTGGCATCTTTTTTATTCAGTCTTGGAATGGGAGTGTCTCTGACAAGGCCAATATTTACTTCCCAGTCTTCATTGCTCGAAGTGATAGTGAGCTGCCTTTTTGAACTGCTGCAGTTCATGTAGACACACCCAAAGTGTTGTTAGGAAGGGAGTTCCAGTATTTTAACCCGGCGTCCATGAAGATGCTGGATGGTGTTGAGCTTCGTGGGATTTGTTGGAGCTGCACTTATCCATGCTCGGGGAGAGCATCCATGCTAGGGGAGAGCATCCATGCTAGGGGAGAGCATCCATGCTCGGGGAGAGCATCCATGCTCGGGGAGAGCATCCATGCTCGGGGAGAGCATCCATGCTCGGGGAGAGCATCCATGCTCGGGGAGAGCATCCATGCTCGGGGAGAGCATCCATGCTAGGGGAGAGCGTCCATGCTCGGGGAGAGCGTCCATGCTCGGGGAGAGCGTCCATGCTCGGGGAGAGCGTCCATGCTCGGGGAGAGCTTCCATGCTCGGGGAGAGTATCCATGCTAGGGGAGAGTGTCCATGCTCGGGGAGAGTATCCATGCTAGGGGAGAGTATCCATGCTCGGGGAGAGTATCCATGCTAGGGGAGAGTATCCATGCTCGGGGAGAGTATCTATGCTCGGGGAGAGTACCCATGCTAGGGGAGAGTATTCCATCACACTCCTGACCGGTGCCTTGTAGATGTGAGATGCTTGGGGATCATGAAATGAGTGACTTGTCGTAGATTTCTCAGCCCCTGACCTGCTCTTGTAGCCACAAAATTTATATGGCTAGTCTAAAGTTTATGCTCAATGGTAACCCCAATGACTGTGATGGAGGGGATTCAGTGATGGCAATGTCATTGAATGTCAAAGGAAAATAGTTAGATAATCTCTTGTTGGAGATGATTATTGTTTTTCACTTGTGTGGTGTGTATGTCACTTGCCACTAGTAGGCCGAGCCTGAAAGATGTCGAGAGCTTACTGCATGCGTTGATTGTGGCAGTATCTGAGGAGTCGCCAATGGTATCAAACATTGTGCAATTATCAACCAACATCCCCACTTCTGATCTTATGATGGAAGGAAGGTCATTGATGAAACGTTTGAAGATGGTTGGGCCCAGGACACTACCCTGAGGAACTCCTGCAGAGATTTCTTGAAGCGGAGATGATTGACCTCCACCAATCACAACCATCTTCCTTTGTGTTGGGTATGGCCCTAACCCAGTGACAGGCAACCTGGGCTAGCGATGTGGCCCTCCTTCATCTCAGTGGGCTGTGAGATTGAAATCAGGCTTGTTCACTAACCATGAATAAGTTTGGATTAAATATACATTTAATACACATTGAATATTTCATAAGGAGTTACAGAAAATGCTCAACCATTTATATCTCAATAAAACTGTCATGAACGTCAAATGGTAAAAACAAAATAAATATTTACACTTTGGACACAGAGGGAATACACGGCTCTCAGTCAATGTTGTGTGCAATCAGCACGCACCTCACTTCACTTGGCCTTGCTGTATGTGTATATATATTACTTCAGTCATATCGGTAAGAAAAATACATCGGAATGTGGCAACGCTGCACATGGGCAACAGTCAACAAAATGCCTCGTGGGCCGCATTCAGAACCCAAACAGGCCGCATGTGGCCCTTGGGTCAAATGCTTCCTCAAGGTCAAAGGCAGTCACCCTCACCTCACCTCTGGAATTCAGAACTTTACTCCATGTTTTGACCGAGACGTAATGAGGTCTGTAACAGAGGTGGCTTGGCAGAATCCAAACTGAGCATCAGTGAGCAGGCAATTGTTTTTTTTAGAAAATATTTTATTGAAGCATTTGTAATTTTAAGCAGGTAATTGTTGACTCTGTGCCTTTCACGATCTTAAGACATTTCAAAATGCTTTACAACTTAGTAAATATTTTTGAAACAAAGTCATTATTATAATCTGGGGAATGCAAAAACAACTCGTGTTCAGCCAGATCCCACAACAATGAGATAATAGCCAGTTAATCTCATTCAATGATTTTGGTTGAGGGATAAGTATTAGCCAGGACACCAGAAAGAACTCATTAAATAATGTCTTGGGATCTTTTACTTCCACCCAAAAGAACTGACAGAGCTTCAATTAAACATGGCAATTCCAACTATACAGCATTTCCTCAGCACTGCAATGAAATGTGAACATGAATTGTGTTCTTTTTCTTTTTTTTTTCCAATTAAGGGGCAATTTAGCGTGGCCAATCCACCTACCCTGCACATCTTTGGTTGTGGGGGCGAAACCTACATAAACACGGGGAGAATGTGCAAACTCCACACGGACAGTGATCCAGAGCCGGGATCGAACCTTGGACCTCAGCGCCGCGAGGCGTGTTCATGAATTGTGTTCTCATCTCTGGAGTGGGGTTTGAACCCGAAACCTTCTGACTGAAAGATACGAGTGGTACGCTTGAATCATGGCTGTCACTGTAAGGAGTAAGACAACGGAAGAGATGCTATTGTTACTCCCTTCTCAAGGTGTAACAGCCTCATGTCCAGCATTCTGGAAACAGCAATCAAACTCATCTCACTCAGTGACTCACATGGCTGGCAACACTTTGTCAGCTACTGTTTGGGCTGGAGGTTTAAGTTTGGTGCCATACAGCACCTGATTAAATCTTTCATTGATATATATCATTGGGATCAGATCCTGTATCACAATTGAGTTTCAAAGCAAGTAAATGGAGCAAGCAGTTAGCATCATGTAATTATGGAACAGCAAACTGCAGCCAGCAAATCATCAGCAGAAAATGACTTTGCATGTGTTAGCAATGTGTGCCCAACATAGTAAGGAATCAGGCCAAAAGTTATCTGGTAAAGTGTCACAGGGAACGGAGTACTTTCTGCTTTTTGCAGATTGGTATTTGGCTGTTCTCAACCTCTTTCAGTGTGCAAAGTAAAGATCTGTGTCAACAATCATCAAACTATACAACACACGAAGCATCAGCCCATCAGGCCTTGCTCTGCTGGAACTATCCAGTTAGTCCCACTCTCTCTGCTCACCATTGAGAATTTCCCCATTCCTAACGGAGCTGTTATCATCATATGGGGAATGCAGATAATTAAGTTAATACTCGCTACACCTCTGCCAGAAAGTGGCAGAAAACACATGGTGCCGATCACTCCGTAATATTGCATGACACCATGAACTTTGATTTGCTTTACTGGAGCGAACAGTTACAGCAAACATGGGTATACCCAATATCACATTATTTAAATCTTGCCAAAATGAAGTGGAATACAGATTTCGCCTTCAGTTATTCAAGTTGGGCCACTGTTATCAATTAAGGGAACATTACTCCAAGATAAGCATTGAAAACACCAGTTATGCTTTCCACAAATTACTGACTTTGTGATGGCCATGTACAAAGGAAATTAAGGATAGCACAAATTAAAATGACCAACGTGGAATTTCATCATCAATGGAAAAAGCCTTACTATTTATAGAGGTCTATATGGGTGGATGGCACCACTGCTAAGAATAGCACCAGTACACACCTACTTTCCATAATAGGTACGATAACTCTGAGCACACATTGCTGCTTTCAAAACACAAAAGCAGTTTTTCTATCATTATAGGGAAGACGTAGATGTTTCCACTCATGACGGAGTCCAAAACTGGAGAACACAAATATAAGACAGCCACTAATAATCCGATAAGAGAAGTTTCTTTGCCCAGAGAATGGTTGGAAAGTTAACTCTCACAAGTGATTGAGGCAAAGAGCATAGATTCGTTTCAGGGAAAGCTGAATGAACAAATGAGGGAGAGGAAAAAAGTACATGCTGATAGGGTGAGATGAATTAGAATGTGCAGAGGCTTGCACAGAGCATAAACATCAGTCTGGACCAGTTGAGCTGAATGGCCTGTTTCTGTGCTGTTAATTATTGGACACCACGACTAAGAACTAAACAATTACAGTCAAAGCAGCAATGGTCTGAAGTAGGAACCAAGAGAGTGATGAGCAGAAACGATTAACTTGCTATCAACTCCGAGAAGTAGGGTAGAATTCTGGATGCAGACTCTTCATTAGAGTTTAGAAGAATATAAGAAAAAGGAGCAGAAGGCCTTACAGCTCCTTTTTTTATTTGCTCACAGGATGTGGGCATCGCTGTCCAGGCCATGTGGCCTGGTGCACCATTCAAAAAGATTGTGGCTGGGCTCCTACATTAAGTCCACTTTCCTGCCCTGTTTCCATTTCCTCAAGTTCCTTTAGTGCCAACACCATATACATCTCAGTCTTGAATATACAGGACTGAGTACCCACAGTCCCCTGTGGTACAAAATTACAATGACTCACAATCCACCGAGTGTAGTCATTTCTCATCACTCCTAAATATCCGACCCATTATCCTAGACTTTGACCTCTAACTCAATGATCTCCAGCCACGAAAAACAGCCTCAGTGCCTACCGTATCAAGCCCTCTCAGAATCTTAGTGAGACTTCCTGTCATTCTTCCAAACTCGACAGAATATTGGCCCATTCCATTCAATCTCTCCAAGGGCAGCCTTCTCATCCCAGGCATCAGCCTAGTGAACCTTTGTTGCACTCCCTCTGAGACAAGCATATCCTTCCTTAGATAAGGAGACTAAAGCCGTGCACAGTACTCCAGGTGTGGTCTCACCAAAGCCTTGTATAATTGCAGCAAGACTTTGCAACTCTTATACTGAAATAAAGGCCAACATACTTGAAAGGTTAATCCATCTTTCCTCTTTGCAGATGTTGGCTATTTTCAATGCGCTCTCCCTTATTTCAGATTTACAGCTGTTTCTTTTCATCTATAACCTCCAAAAGGTTCTGTGCTGCTGAATACAGCATCTGGCTGAAGTTTTGAAATGGATCTACTGAACCCAATATACCACAGCAATATTTGAAAATCAAGACCTAAATTATTGAGATTGCTCGGAGCAAAGAAAAGGAATTTTTGGTCTCAGGATAAGCTTTGCATCAGTGTTTTAATACGTTTCAAATAAATAGGTTAAGGCTCCCATTAAAACAGCAGCCGGGGGCTGACGTTGGGACCAACATTTTAAACCCGCAACCACGACTATTGCCGGCAGCTGTGATATTGAAAAGCTGTCTACTGTCCAGCAGCACAGAGATTCACAGGAGAAATGGTAACTAATAAATTTGCCCTTCTTAAAAGAGAACTTCCTTTAGAAACCATACGCCATCACAGGCTGCAAGTAGGAACCTCACTGAGAGCTATTGCCCAGAAGGATAAAGTTGTCTCAGGTAATAACTGTATTCGGTTCTTTTCTTCTCCTTCATTCAGTACTCCAGGGTAATCAAAGACTTACTTTAATGTTACGTCTTGCATAGTTTTTCACGACGTTCCAAGTTCTACACATCGAAAGAATTACAGTTGCAGTATAGGCAGTGACGTAGATAAATGTACCAATCAATCGGGATACAAGGCCCCACAAACAAAGAGCAGGTGAAGAAATGGCCAGATTTAGATGGTGATGGTTGAGGAAAGGTATGTTGGCTAAAATACGAGGAGAACTCTCCAGTCTTCTAATAATGCCATTCATCTTTCCTGGCACTGTTCATCTAAATTACTGCAGACGTCGTGTCGTGTCAACCATGGCTCATCTGAGTCAGGAGATTGTGGAATGAAGCCCCACTCCAGAGACTTGAACACCAAACACAGGTCAACTCTCCATGGAAATGTTGCACCATTGGAAGGGCTGATTTGTGGTCGAGTAACAAACCACTCTTCCCACTCGGGTAGACGTAAAAGATCCCATGTCACTGTTTCAAAGAGGAGCAGGGGTGGGGGGGGGGGGGGGGGGGGGGGGGGGGGAATCTCTCCAGTGTCCTCATCAATATTTCGACCTCAACCTACATCACAAAAAAAAGTATCGATGATCGTAATGCATTTTGTGGATCTTACCATGGGTCAATTAGTTGCCACCTCTCATACATTACAATAGGAATGACAGGGCAAAAGCACTTCATTGGTCATGAAGTACTTTGTGGGAGGGTAGGGGCTATATAAATTATATTCATTTTTTTGGTTTAATTATTCACCTGCAGATGACACCTCAGTTAACACAGCACTTCCTCAGAACTGCACTGAATTGTTGGCCTAGTTAATGTGCTCAGGTTCCTGGAGTGGAACTCGAATCTAACAACATGTTCTGTGGTGCGTCGCCAAAGTGTCAGAAAGCACATGAACCACAAAAGGAGACAGCAGGGCCAATGACCAAAACCTTTGTCAAAGAGGTAGGTGTTAAGAAATGTCTCAAAAGAGGAGAAACGTGAAGAAATTTAGGGAGAGAAATCCAGAGTTTAGGACCTTGGCCACCAAATTCACGGCTGCAAACGGTGGAGCAATTAAAATCGGGGATATTGAAGAGGCCGAAATTGGAGGAGCTCAGAGATCTGACAGTTGTAGAGCATTATGAAATGAAAATGAAAATTAGGACGAAGAATCGAGGGATTTGAAAACAAAGATAATCATTTTAAATTGCTTAAATTTGCTTAAATGATAGCCAATGTAGGTCAGTGTGAGCAGCGGTGATAGGTGAACAGGACTTGGAGCAGCAGAGAGTTTTGGATGACCTCAAGTCAGCAACCTTCTGACTCAAGAGATAGCAGTACAAGACCAAAATCTCAGCTAGGTTGACTTAATAATGTCCAGCTTGGGCTCTGAAGCTGTATTGTACATTTTGTGGCATTAAGCCACAAAACAAAATCCTTATAAAATTTATCAAAAATTCTCTTGGTTGTTATAAAATATACTGATTGTGTAGAGCATGAAGTTAGCCACGTAGGTGTCATGCTAGCCAGAATGGACAGCAGGGTGGAAAAGCATTTTTTGTTCTCTCCGGCAGAGAAAGTGAGTGCAAAATAAGCAGCTGGATTTCAATACACTACATCTGTACATAGTTTAGCAGACTTGGCAAAGGATTTTGTTCGTGAGTAAACTACTGAAATATTAAAACAATAAATAGAGCAGTATTCCCCTTTAAGCATTTCACGGGCTATATCTGAACTTCTGGTTAAACAACATTAGATGAATCCCTTGGGTGATTTGAGTATTCCTAATATTAACCTTCTGTTACAAGCACAATATTGCAGTCAGTCAACTCTGACACTGTCTATTTTGGTGGTAAAGTAAAACAGATTAAGTAACCTCTTTTAAACTCTTTTTATATAGGTAAATGATTAATTATTACAGCAAAAAACCATATCTCAACTTTGTAGATTGACCCAAGATGCTGTAAAGACAGCTTGGTCATCTGCTGTACAGCAAGTATTGGAGGACCTCTCCACAGCCCAGCATAACTTAAGATGAACTTCCAGCTATCGGAAATTTGCAATTAACAAGCTGCGTATAGTTAAGCCAGTTTTTGAAAAAAATAATTACTATCATATGCTCAAACAATACAAGACTAACCAAAGTGGTCTGCAAAAAAAGTCTTTTGTGCAGAAATTAAACATAGTATTCTTGATCACATGCTGTTGTTTCAGGAATTCTATCCCATCTCGGAGTAACCTTAACTCATTCACAACTAAAAACACCATTTGATATTTTCTTCGTTACGAGTATCCCGGACTCCAGAACTCCAACACTCCATTCTCTCAATAACATGTCTTGGCGTACTTCCTAGTTTAAAGTATCCGAATTCTCACCAAGTTCCATTCACCCATCACCTTGGTGTTTGCTGGCCCTTCTAGGCATCTAGTCTGGAAAGATGTCGATTTGAAAATTTTCATCCTCTCCATGGAGAGATTTCAATCTCTCCATGGCCTTACCCCTCCCCATCTCTGTGGGTCCATCCCCACAAACCTCAGATCGGTGCTCCGACAATTTTGGTCAATTGAGCATCGCCAATTTTTATTGCTCTACCATCGCCATCCACGCGGTTAGTTCCTAAACTCTAGAATTCCCTCGCAAAACCTTTCCACTGCTCTCTCCTTCCTTTCAGATGCTCCTTAATAGTACCTCGTAGTCCAAGCTTTTGACTCACCTGACTGAATATGGTGCTCTAACGTGGCTCCAAAACATCTCACCTGAAAGGCAGCACTTCCAGCAGTACAGCCCTCCCTCGGTAAATCAACAGTAAGAAGTCTTACAACACCAGGTTAAAGTCCAACAGGTTTGTTTCAAACATGAGCTTTCGGAGCGCAGCTCCTTCCTCGGGTGAATGGCGAGATATGTTTGACATACCTCGCCATTCACCTGAAGAAGGAGCTGCGCTCCGAAAGCTCGTTTTTGAAACAAACCTGTTGGACTTTAACCTGGTGTTGTAAGACTTCTTACTGTGCTCACCCCAGTCCAACGCCGGCATCTCCACATCATCGGTAAATCAAGGCTGACACTCCCGTGCAAAACTGAGGAAACGGCATGTTACTGGTGGTGCTGACACTCCCGTGCAAAACTGAGGAAACGGCATGTTACTGGTGGTGTTGTCTTTCAAATGACACATTAAACCTCAGTCGGTCTGCTCTCTCAGGTGGATGTCAAAAGATCCCATGACACTACAGCATTCTGAAGAGCAGAGGAATTATCCCCTGTCCTGGCCAATATTTAATCCTCAATCAACATCAAAAAAATAGATGGTCTGGTCATTATCAGATTGCTGCTTGTGGGGGCTTGCCGAGTGCAAATTGGCTGCCCGGCTGTTTACATTATGTGACGAATGTAGGATTTTAAATAGATTGGATTATAAACATTTGGCAAATTAAGGGTTAAAAGCCTGGGTTACAGTGTGTTTGACTGCAGTAGTCATGTTTGTAAAAAAAAAATCTTGTTTTGCAAGACCAGAAAGCTTTTAGGAGCCAGAGGTTAAATTGACCATTGTAAAACCCTGGGCTAATGCACTGTTATTTGACGAGGGGAAGTCTCTGGGGAGTCAATTTGTTTTCAGCCTGGGGAGAGGATGTCATCGCTGGGTGGAGCTAAAGCATTCAGGCATTTCTAGAAAAATGTTGAGTTGAGTTCTGCTCTGGCTAACACCGAGTCCACATAAAGTCTTTTGCTCTCACAGTAGGATAGTTAAAGAACTAATAGTATTTCAAGCAGTGCAGACTGTTCAGAGGACAAGGTGAAACAAACCAGTTGAAACTGTTTTTTGAAGACGTCCAGCCAGAATCTGCAGAGATACTAACAGGAGCCAAATCTGTTCTGGAAAGCAAGTATTAGTCTGTGCCATTGGGATGTAGGATGGATTGAGAGCTGTATGTTTTTCCTTTCTTGTTTAATTGGGAATAGCGATAGTAATTAAGGGTATTGTATATACTGTATTTAATAGTATTGTTTATGGGGTAATTGTAAACTATTTTTGGTTGTGAGATTAAAGATTTTAATACTGTATTAATAAAGTTTTAATTTAAAAATACCAAATCCCTACTTTTTCCTGGAGTGAGGTATTTCATAGAATTTACAGTGCAGAAGGAGGCCATTCGGCCCATCGAGTCTGCACTGGCTCTTGGAAAGAGCACCCTACACGCAAGCCCACACCTTCCACCCTATCCCCATAAGCCAGTAACCCCACCCAACACTAAGGGCAATTTTAGACACTAAGGACAATTTAGCATGGCCAATCTACCTAACCCGCATATCTTTGGAATTCTTTCGAACAGTCTACAAAATAAACTAAAATATTCGGATTTTGGTCCAGTATCCTAGCCACTATTGGGGTCTGGTCTGGGATCGGAGTAATGACAGCAGGGACTGCACTTCAAAATTAGTTCACTGATTGTAAAGAGGTTTTGGACATCTGGCAGTCACAAAAAGTGCTCTGAAAATGCAAGTGGTTCTTTCTTTCCTGCACTGGGAGTGTCAGCCTGGATTAGCGCTCAAGCCTTTCCAGTGGGCCACAACCGTCTGATTTATAAGCAAGAGTTTTTTTAATGAGTCTCACTGACACCAAGTATTATTTATTTTTTTTAAATTTAGAGTACCCAATTCATTTTTTCCAATTAAGGGGCAATTTAGCGTGGCCAATCCATCTATCCTGCACATCTTTTGGATTGTGGGGGCGAAACCCACACAAACACGGGGAGAATGTGCGAACTCCACATGGACAGTGCCCAGAGCCTTGGACCTCGGCGCCGTGAGGCAGCAATGCTAACCACTGCACCACCATGCTGCCCTACACTGATACCAAGTATTGATTCAATGTAGTATGTTCTGGTATTACTGTATATGTGGTGTGCAGTGTTGCCTTATAGAATGTGCTCTTTCTCTTGACTGTAATATGTGCTGGCATTATCAGGTATTGTTAAAGATCATTTTTTGTAATACCCAAGTGGTAGTTTATTTAAATTAGAATGGACAAAAGGAAGGAAGTGCTTGTCAAATAAAAACTGTTTTGAACATCCCTGGCAATAAACTACAACGATTCAAAGTTTATTACAAACAAATTTACTGGTAATACAAATCGTAATCTGATAAACTGACCACATTTGTCAAGCAAAACTTCCATTGGATTATGGGCCGTTAGCAACCATAAATTGACTGCTTGTGTACAATTTACATTTGTTATCAGATTTTCGAGACTTTAATCTTATTGTTGAACTGTTCACATCCTGCATGCTTTTCCATTGGGTCGGGCTGGCAGCCATTCACATCACTGAGCAAGTTATTGTACTTCCCACTTAACTCAACTTAGCACAGGAAATTTAAAAAAGGTACCTCGGAAAAGTCATACTATCCCACTGAGGTGCAGTCTTGCCGGAGGGCTGGTTATATTTCCACCTTCCCTCCATTCTCTTCATCTGAAGTTGTGCCGCTATGAGGAAGGAAAAGCATCTCTGACAATTTAGACTTTGCCAGGATCGTAACTCTTTAGATTTGATTTGCCCCAGGCTACCGGTGTATCAGTCGAGCTACTAAATTTTAAAATGGCAGATGAGTTGATGCTCTGTTTTTATATGTGCTAATTATTAAAATTTAGGCATTGAGTGACAATTTACGATACACAAATACAAGTGCATTTTTTATACATTCACAGGACACAGGTGTCGTTGGTTAAGCCAGCATTTGTTGCCCTTTGTCCTTCTTTAGATGCTTGAGAGGGTGGTGGGGAATTACCTCCTTGTATACCAGTGAATGTCTTGCAAGGCCATTTAAGAAATCTGAGAATCGACCACATTGCTGCAAGTCTACAGTCACAATGTAGGTTAGGCCATATAAAGACAGATTTGCTTCCCTCAGGGACGTTAGTGAACCTGATGGGATTTTGCAACAACGCTGTTTCACAGTCACCACTACGAATATTAGCTTAGTTGGCTGGACAGCTGGCCAGAGCAAGGCTAACAGCGTGGGTTCAATTCCCGTACCGACTGAGGTTATTCATGAAGGCCCTGATTTCTCAAGCATGCCCCTCGCCTGAGGTGTGGTGATGCTCGCGTTAAATAACCGCCAGTCAACTCTCCTCCCTCAAAGGGGAAAGCAACCTATTGTCATCTGGGGCTAGGACGACTTCACAAATATCAGCTTTTTATTCCAGATTTGTTTAGTTAATGGAATTTAAATTCCCTTGCTGCCGTGGTGGGAAATAAAACATTTTTTCAATCTTGTGATGTTGGAAATGGGGTAGGCAGAAAATTGGTGGGGGATGCCATGTCAAGGCATCTCTACATTCATTCCTAGTGACAAGTGAGAAACTGGATCAGTTGCCCGTACCAAGGAGGTGAACAGACAATGAAGATGATTAAGGTAAGAGCAAAAAATTGGATGCTGGAAATCTGAAATAAAAACAGAAAATGATGGAAATACCCAGCAGGTCAGACAGCATCTCTGGAGAGAGAAACAGAGTAATGTTTCAAGTCGAACATGACTGCTTGTGAATTGTGACGATACAAAAAGGCTTCAAGGGGATTTAGGCAGGTTAAACGAGTGGGCAAGAACTTGGCAGATGAATATATTGCTGACAAGATGACCATAGTGGGCCGGATCTCGAATAACGACGAGTCAGAATACAGGAGGGCGATAGAGAACCTAGTGGAGTGGTGCAGCGACAACAATCTCTCCCTCAATGCCAGCAAAACTAAAGAGCTGGTCATCGACTTCAGGAAGCAAAGTACTGTACACACCCCTGCCAGCATCAATGGGGCCGAGGTGGAGATGGTTAACAGCATCAAATTCCTAGGGGTGCACATCACCAAAAATCTGTCCTGGTCCACCCACGTCGACGGTACCACCAAAAAAGCACAACAGCGCCTATACTTCCTCAGGAAACTAAGGAAATTCGGCATGTCCACATTAACCCTTACCAACTTTTACAGATGCACCATAGAAAGCATCCTATCTGGCTGCATCACAGCCTGGTATGGCAACTGTTCGGCCCAGGACTGCAAGAAACTTCAGAGAGTCATAAACACAGCCCAGTCCATCACACAACCCTGCCTCCTATCCATTGACTCCATCTACACCTCCCGCTGCCTGGGGAAAACGGGCAGCATAATCAAAGACCCCTCCCACCCGGCTTACTCACTCTTCCAACTTCTTTCATCGGGCAGGAGATACCACGGTCTGAGAACACACATGAACAGACTCAAAAACAGCTTCTTCCCCACTGTTACCAGACTCCTAAACGACCTTCTTATGGACTGACCTCATTAACACTACACCCTGTATGCTTCATCCGTTGCCGGTGCTTCTGTAGTTACATTGTGCACCTTGTATTGCCCTGTTATCTATTTTCTTTTATTTCCTTTACTTTTCATGTACTTAATAATCTGTTGAGCTGCTCGCAGAAAAATAATTTTCACTGTACCTCGGTACACGTGACAATAAACAAAATCCAAATCCAATCCAATATTGTGGATAAAACGTGAAGTTCTCCACTTTGGTAGGAAAAACAGAAATGCAGAGTATTTTTTAAATGGAGAGATGAGGAAGTATGAATGTCCAAAAGGACGGCTGGGTGTTCTTATTCATGAATCACGGAAAGGTAGCATGCAAATCCAGCAAGCAATTCGGAAAACAAATGGTATATTGGCCTTTATTGCCTTTATTGAATGCAGGAGTAAAGATGGCTGGGAGCAATTGTATGGGATCTCGGTTGAGACCACAGCTGGAGTATCATGTACAGTTTTGGTCTCCTTATCCAAGGAAGGATATACTTGACACAGGGAAATATAAAAATAGGCTCACCGGACTGATTCCTGGGATGGCAGATTGTCCTATGAGAGATTGAGGAGACTGGGTATTCTCGAGAGTTAGAAGAATAAGCGGTGATCGCTTGCAAATTCTTACAGGGTTCGATAGGGTAGATGCAGAAAGGATGTTTCCCTGGTTGTGGGGTCTGGGAACACAGTCTCAGAATAAGAGGTAGGCCACTGAGGACTGAGGTGAAGAGGGATTTCTTCACTCAGAGGGTGGCGAATCTTTGGAAGGCTCAGTCACTGAGTTTGTTCAAGGCAGAAATCAATAGATTTGGAGACAGTAAAGACATCAAGGGATGTACGGATGGTGCACAGAATCCCTGCAGTGCAGAAGGAGGCCATTTGGCACAGACCCTCCGAAAGAACACCCTACCAAGGCACACTTCCTCACCCTATCCATGTAACCCCTTAACTCCACCTAACCTTCACATCCCTGGACATGAAGGCTATGAAGGGGCAATTTAGATGGCCAATCCACAAACTTGCACATATTTAGACTGTGGGAGGAAATGGGGCATCCGGAGGGAAACCCACCCAGACCACAGAGTCCACATTAATTGTCACCCAAAGAATTAAACCCCGAAATGGGATGTGAAGTTGGGAGGGGCGATCAATTGGGAAATATGGAGTGAGGCACTGCAAAGAGCAAATGGGACCTCCTCCTGTGCAAGGATGAGCCTGATAGAGTTTAAGGTGGTGCACAGAGTGCAGATAACTCAGGCGAGAATGAGTGGGTTCTTTCAGGAGGTAGCAGATGAGTGTGAGAGGTGTGGGCGGGGGCCAGTGAATCACACGCATATGTTTTAGGGTTGTGAAAAATTGGGAAGATTCTGGGCGGGAGTGTTCAAGGTCTTAGCCAGGATGGTGGAGCAGGAGGTGGACCCGGATCCTTTGGTGGCAATATTTGGGGTTTCAGAGAAGCCGGAGCTCATGGAGAGGAGGAAGGCAGATGTCTTAGCCTTCACCTCTCTGATTGCACGGTGGCGAATTTTGCTGGAGTGGCAGTCGGCATCGCCACCGGGGGTAGCGGCATGGCTGGGTGACCTGATCGACTTCCTGCGATTAGAGAAGTTAAAGTATGAGTTAAGAGCCTTAGCAGGGGAGTTTGAGAAAGGTGGGGGATGTTTGTGACCGTGTTTGAGGAGCTGTTCGTCACGGGGGGGTGAGTGAAAAAGGGGGAAATGACTGTTCAGACTGTATAGTTGATTGTTAGGAAGTATGTTTCCCAGGGTGTTTATTTGCTGTAACCTGTTTTGATACACGATTGGAATAAAATACATTTTATTTAAAAGGAATTAACCCCAGGTCCCTGGTGTTGTGAGGTAGCAGTGCTAACCACTGTGTCGCCCGGATAAGGTTACAAGCCTGGTGACTGCAGTTTATGGGCTCAGCCAAGGATCTTGGGTATTTAAAATAAAATATAATTTCACTTGTGTTGCGAGTCCGGGTCCAGTGGGGCTGAAATTGACCGTGCACATGCCCACGGGATTGTGACAACCTTTAATTCCAGATTTTTCGCAAATTCAAATTCCACCACCTGCCGTGGTGGGATCTGAACCTGGGTCCCCAGAGCATTACCCTGGGTCTCTGGATTACTAATCCAGTGATAGCACCATTGCCACCACCACTGCAGAAAGGTGGGATTGAGGTAGATGATCAGCCATCATCTAATTGAATGGCGGAGGAGGCTCGAGGGATCCAATGTCCTACTCCTGATCCTCGGCCTTTTGTTCCTCTGAAGAGTCATATTCAACTAGAAACATTAACCATGATGATGAAGGTCCCATTTTGGGGAGATTTTATTGCCTTGCTGGCATTTTGCCACAGGCAAAGCCAGTGCAGCAGGCCAAAAGGTTAACTGGAGGTAGATGATCCATGACCAATGATGGGTCCATGGGCAGGAAAGACTACACTCGTCACCCAAACGCCATGAAGCCTCACTGGCTCTAATCCTCCTTTGTTGATAATTTCATTTCTAAAAATAAATTAGTGTACCCAATTCATTTTTTCCAATTCAAGGGCAATTAGCGTGGGCAAGCCACCTACGCTGCACATCCTGGGCAGCATGGTAGCACAAGTGCATAGAACTGTGGCTTCATAGCGCAGGGTCCCAGGTTCGATTCCCGGCTTGGTTCACTGTCTGTGTGGAGTCTGCACATTCTCCCCGTGTCTGGTGGGTTTCCTCTGGGTGCTCCGGTTTCCTCCCACTGTCCAAAGATGTGCAGGTTAGGTGGATTGGCCACGCTAAATGCCCTTAGTGTCCAAAAAAAGGATAGAAGGGGTTATTGGGTTACGGGGATAGGGTGAAGTGAGGGCTTAAGTGGGTTGGTGCAGACTCGATAGGCCGAATGGCCTCCTTCTACTGTATGTTCTATGTTCTATCTTTGTGTTGTGGGGGTGATACTTGTAAACTCCACACGGACAGTGACCTGGTCCCGGGTCCTCGCCACAATGAGACAGCAGTGCCTAACCAGTGCGCCACTGTCCGCTCCCGCGCTGGCCTCTTATATTGAGGCCTCTGCCCAGTGTTTTTAGATCCCCCAACTAGTGGAAACAATCTCAGTGTTCACCCTTTAAAACCCACTCCCCTCCCAAAAAACAGATTTTAGCGGTTTCAATGGATTAACTCTCATTCTTCTAAACTTCAGAGAATATCAACCCAATTACACAGCCACTCATCATAGGACAACCCCCTCATCACCTCTCTGATTGCACAATTGCAGGGGCTGGTTTAGCACACTGGGCTAAATAGCTGCTTTTAAAGCAGACCAAGGCAGGCAGCAGCGCTGGGTTCAATTCCCGTACCAGCCTCCCTGAACAGGCGCCGGAATGTGGCGACTCGGGGCCTTTTCACAGTAACTTAATTGAAGCCTACTCGTGACAATAAGCGATTTTCATTTTCATTTCATCACTGGGACCAATCTAGTGAACCTTTGCCGTCCCCTCCAATGCAAGTATATCCTTTCTTAAATGTGGAGACTAAAACTGCACACAGTGTTCTTCATTCATGTACTCCAATCCACTTGCATAAAGGCCAACATGGCATTGCCTTCCTACTGGTTGCTGCACTTGCATGCGTACTTTGGGCATTCCCTTGTACAAGCACGTTCAAGACTCTTTGGACATCAACATTTACAACCTTCACACCTGTTCAAAAAAATATTCTGCTTTCCTATTCTTCAGACCAAAGTACATAACTTCACATTCCCTACTTTATACTCCATCTGCCACCTTATTGCTCATTCACTTAACCAGTCTATACCTCGTTGCAGCCTGTGTCCTCCCCAGAGCTTCCGCCTATCATCAGCAAACTTTGATACATTACTTTCTGTCACCTCATCCAAATCATGAATATAAATTGTAAATAGCGGAGGCCCCAGCATTGATCCTTGCTGCAATCCACTATTCACTGCCTGTCAACTTGAAAAAGTCCCGTTTTTACCCACACTCTGCTTTCTGACCATTACCGATCCTCTACCCGTGTTAAAACACTACCTCCAACTCAAGCCCTTATCTTGCTCGTTAACCTTTTGTGGGGTATTTTATCGAAAGCCAGGTACACTACACAAAATGAGTTCCCTTTTATTTACCCTACTACTTACATCTTCAAAAATTCTAATAAATTTGTCAAACAGGATTTCCCTTCAGTAAAACTATGTTGTCTTGTTCCCATCATACTATGCTTTTCTAAGTGCATTATTAAGACTTCCTAAATAATAGATTCAGCATTTTCTAACAACTGATGTTCGGCTAACTGGCCTGTAGTTTACTGTTTTCTATCACCCTCCCCTTTCTTGAAAAATGGTGTAAGATTTGCCAACCTCCAATCTCGCAAGACCATTCCCGAATCGAAGGAATTTTGTAAAATCACAGCCAAGCACATCCACCATCTCTGTAGCCAGCTCCTTTAGAATCCTACGGTGTCAACCAGCAGGTCCCGGGGATTGATCAGATTTTAGTTCAAGTTTCACCACTACTTTTTCTTCTGCTGATATTAATTTCATTAATTTCCTCACTCTTTTTAGCCCCTAGGTTACCATCTATTTCTGGTATGAAACTGGTGTCTTCTACTGTGAAGACAGACACAAATATTTGTTCAATGCCTCTGCTATTTTCCTTATTCCCACTGATAATTTAGCCCTGTTTCTGCTTCTAAGGGGCCAATGTTTACTTTAGCGACCCTCTTGCACAGTATATCTACTTATAGAGCTCTTGCAATCTGTTTCTACACTCCTGACTAGTTTACACTCAGTTTCTGGTTTTTCCTCTTTTTAATCAACTTTTGGTGACCCCTCTGCTGGTTTCTAAAACACTCCCAAGACTCAGACTTGCTACTGTTTTTGCAATATTGTAAGCCCCCCCTTTTTAACCTAATATTACCCTTAACTTGCTGAGTGAGCCACAGATGGATCTTCTCAGAGCTTTTGTTTTACAATGGACTGTATTTTTGTTGAAGATTTTGAATCAATTAGACCTTAAGACGTAGGAGCAGAAGTAGGCCATTCAGCCCATCAAGACTTCTCTGCCATTCAATGAGCTCATGACGGATCTGATAAGATAATTCTCAACTCCACTTTTCCATCCTATCCCCATAACCCTCGACTCCTTTACTGATTAAAAATCTGTCTATCTCAGCCTTGAACCTACTTAATGACCCTTTTTGCCCAGTAATTGGGTATTGTATGCTGGAATATTCATTTGCCACACTTGTTCATGTAAAATGGGCCTGCAATAGAAATCAGATCTAAATCATTTACCTTTATTTGTTCATCTATCTTATTTTGGATGCTTTGAACATCCAGATAAAGAAACTTGCATTTATATTTTTTTTATACTTCTATTCCCTGCAATCCCCTTACTGGTGTTATGGGCCAGGGTTTAGAGAACCCCAAAGTGTATCATGGAGTTCACCGGACCCACAACTTTTAATAGATTGTGGTATGGGGGACACACCCCACTCTACAGGTGTGGGACAGCAGAAATGGAAAAGTATTTTTTAAAGCAAATTCTATGAACTCAAGTTAACCTTTTCAAAACATACAGTGAACATCTTAGCAAACATTAATTCAAATACAACCCCCAAAGTATACAACACTAAGTAATCCTTTAAGCTTTACTTTTAACATCCATAAGACTTAAAACACCTTTTACCAGAAGCACATTGGGTTTACATTCACTACTGAGAACATTATAATTCTGAATTCACCAAATGATCAAGAGATAGTCTTTTCATGGCAGAGAGATCAACAGTACACCTGCTTTGTCTGGCTTCAGCTCCAACACTGAAAACGAAACTAAAACACACCCTGCAGCAAACAGCCTAAAACAAAAGTAAAATGCTGACAGACAGCCCAGCTCCACCCCTCTCTGACATCACTGCAGTAATAAACACCCATTTCTTAAAGGTACTCTCACTACAGATATTTATATACACTCCCATTTATAAACACCCATTTCTTAAAGGTACTCTCACTAGATATTTATATATACACCCATTTATAAACACCCATTTCTTAAAGGCACTCTCACTACAGATATTTATATACACACCCATTTATAAACACCCATTTCTTAAAGGTGTTCTCACATGACATTTGCAAATTAAATTTTGTTTAAAACCCTGTACTTTCCTGATCCACTCTGCTTACCTTTACCAACAGTGATATACCGTTCTGATGCCTCCACCCTTCCCCACAGATTTCTAAATCTGCCTTTGCGTGTGCACCGACTCTTCCCAACCCCTTATTAGTTTAGTTGCTTGGGGTCTACGTTCTGGAATTTCCTCCCTCTACCTCCCCATTAAGTTTGTCTCAGACCCTCCATAAAACTGACCTCCCTGGCCAAGGTTTTGGTCATCTGACCTAATGTCAGATTTTGTTTTGGGATGTTTCCTTACGTTAAAGGTGTTATACAAGTTGTTCTTGGTGGCAGTTCAGGGGAGATTTAACAGAGATGTTCAAAAATCACAAATGCAGTAAATACGAAACAGCCTCCAGTGGCAGGGGAGTTAACCAGAGGATACAGCTCTAAGGGAATTGGCAAAAGAACCAGAGAGAAAATGAAATGTTTTCAGGCAGCAAGTTGTTATGATCGGGATGGCTCGGTCTGAAAGGGCGGTGGAAGCTGGTTCATTCCCAACTTTCAAACTTTGGAAAATTCTTGAAAAGGAACAAATTGCTGAGCTACGATGAAAGAGCAGGGGAGTGGGACTCATTGAATAGCTCTTTCAAGATGGGCCAAATGGTCTATGCTGTGTCATTCACATCGGGACAGAAGAGTAATCTAATCCCCAAATCGCTCTGTTTGTTTCACACTGAGAATTAAACATTCTCGCTGCTTCAACCTTGTTCCCCTCTCAAAGACAGTGCCACCCCTTGCAAGAGGCTGGTTCAGCACTGTGGGCAAAATAACTGGCTTGTAATGCAGAACAAAGCCAGCAACGCGGGTTCAACTCCCGTACTAGCCTCCCGAACAGGCACCGGAATGTGGCGACTAGGGGCTTTTCACAGTAACTTAATTGAAGCCTACTTGTGACAATAAACAATTATTATTCTAATAATAAGAATTATTATTATTATGGTCCGCAGATAACACAGCAAGCAGAAATCTGGTACTCAATTCTCCCCAAACCACCTGGATGCTGGGTCAACAGAAATGTTTTAACCTGTTACCAGTATATTTTGTTAAGTTAGGGTATCAAGGCGGAGGCAGTAAAGGTGGGTAAGAAGGTCACAGTACACATTAGGCAGATCAAATAGAACAGCAGAGCAGGCTTGAGGTCTGATGATGTACTCCTGTTACTATAATGAAAATTCATTGAAAACCTCCTTTTTAATAATTTACACTAGCCTTCACTTTATTACTCTACGTCAGATGGTATAGAAACAAAACAAGGTCTTTCTGTGAAAGAACAGTAACATAATCTACTCCTATCTAAATTAAATCACTATTTAATGTGCAAAATATTGTAGCACTAGTGTATGTGACTGAATGTCGGTTGAGGTGAATTGTGTGCGAGTGCCAGGTTCTTTCTAAAGCCATAAAGACCTGCTCCAAATACAGATAAAGGAACAACTCCAAACACTGGGAATTTCAAATGGAGACTGAAAATGCCTAAAACACACAAAAGTGTCAGAATCAGAACATTTTGGATGCTCATTCTGAAAGAACACGCTCAAAATATTAAACTAGGTTTCTCCTGCCTGTAGCTGGACATGCCTCGAATTTCTAAGAGGTGAAAGATTTCTCTGTTTGAACTCAAGCTTTAAGGTATGTTGGGGAAACAGGAGTAGTTTAAGGGATCTGTATTTGTATTGGTAAACATTTGAAATAAGGTATAGTTTAAAGTGTTTGATTTAATGTTTCTGTGCCTGGAAGAACAAAACCTACTCAGTTAGATTCAAACTGGACAAAGGTGTTTCTATGTGGAAGTTGGTTAAGTTCCAACTGTATTTCTATTGTGCTCATCGTGGACTACGGTTTGAAGAATAAATAAATAAACCAGCAGCGGTTGCTTGGCAATTGGAATCTTGTAAGGAAGGAAGCTTTAAAGTTTTAGTTTAGCTAATTTGATTGCAGTTGGAGATAGATAGTGAGAGAGAAGGCAGCTCTCACAGCTCTGCTAGAAGCAGTTGGTTTTGATGGCTAGAGAGGGAACATCTCTCTCAGCTTTGCTAGAAGAAAACTCATACCATGGAATCATGGTTAAGAAAACAAGCGCAGAGATCTGAAGAGCAGATAGTTAAGGAAACTAGAGGAAATGAATAGAAGTTTCCAAGAAGTCTAAGGTTAAAGGTACTTGAACAGAGCATTATTCAGTAAAGACAGTCAGAGTTGAGCAGAAGGCAGAGATGACAGAAAGATATTTGAAGTGATTTTCAGGTCTGTGGGATTTACTACAGCCTGTGGGATGCGAGTTGAATGGAAATTACTGGCTGGATCTGAGAGTTGTGTGAAAACAGTTAAGATAAAAGAAATGCAAAAGCGGTTGGTGTAAATTCCTGGACTGGATTCGCTGTTAAAGTGGACGCTTCTTTTAAAAGTGCCACCTGGAAAACCTGGTCTGGATTTCAGAATACAAATCGCTAACGAAGCCTATTTATGAGAGAAGATTTTAAAGTGCTTTTGCGATTGGCGTTTGGAAACTCTCACTTGACAATCATCTGGGGGGATTCTGAGGAGATACCCACAAACATTCACTTGGATTCATCGCAGTGTGCGTGTATTTGACCACAGTCATGTGTGCTCAAAAGGGACTCCGTGTTCCTGAGACAATTGTAGATTAAGATGTACTTTGTAATCCTATTTAATCCTAAAATCAATGTGTAATTGTTGAGGGGGGAGGGGAGGGGAGAGAGAGAGAGAGAGAGAGAGAGAGAGAGTGCAGAGAGTGAGATGAGAGAGAGCGAGAGAGATGAGAGAGAGAGGAGAGAGAGAGAAAGGCACATCATATCATAATCTAATTTCATCATGTTTAATAAATGACTTTTTTTGCTGTTGAAACTAATTAGATGCCCTGCGATTCTGTTCCTCCACATTTTATAAAGAAAATAAAAATTACTGTCTTTTGAACCAGGGTTCCATTCTGGGATCTTCTCGTCCAGTTATATCAACTGGGACTGTAACAGGTATCAACGGCAAACTATTTACAATATCTGGTTCCAATGAATATGCTGATGTTTAACTTTTGAAGCCATCTTTACAGAATGCAGAGCCCGAAGTGTCAGCTGAACTGAGGTCAGTTCACCAATGCACTGTACTGTGAACAGGAACATCTCTGGTCCAAACTTTCGGGGGACGACAAGGAACATTCCAAGTGATTTTGCTTTATCGTCAACAGTCCAATCCAAAATGTAAGGGTACCTACAACTTATATTTTTAAGTCAGTTCATTATTGCAGAAAGTATCTGATCTTGTCCATCCACATTGGCGTTGAAAATTCCACTCTCAATATAGGGTGATCAAATTTACAAACTGATTAAGTAGAGAAAGCAATTAAACAATGTCTATGTGTATTCATATCCAGTAAAATCCACTTCAATGACTAACTACCAGGAACATTGAAGAGAATAAAATCCCCGTGCACAAATCTCTTTTCTATATTTTTTGATCATAGTTCACTGGTGAATAATTGTTAAATGAATAAAACATTTCAACCAATGTCAAAATCGAGATTTCTTTCTATAAAGTGCTGTGACCGCTTTGTTAAATACACTTGTCACCATGATTGCCATTGGGTTCCAGCTGTGATGAGGTGGTAAAGGCTCCAAAATACCACTGAATCGGGTTTAAACTAGTAAACTAGGTGACTGCCACACCTGGCAAGTGCATCAACGCGTAAGCTCTTTTGTGCGTCAGCCATGGCTCAGTGGATTGCTCTCTAGCGTCTGCACAAACACCCACTTCCTACCCCGAGCCAGAATTGTTGGAGTTCAAATCCCACTCCGAGACTTGAACACATAAAATTCAGGCCGACTCTCCCTCCAGGAAAGAACCAGAGGAGTGCTCCACTGTGAAAAATGCCATCTCTCAGGTGCACCGTTAAATCAACGCTCTGCCGGCCCTCTGGAGTGGGCATAAAAGCTCCATGGCACTACTTTGAAAACCGGTGTTTTGACCAATGTTATCTTTCTACAAATATCATTAAAAACCAGACGATCTGGTCATTGTCACATTGGTTTTGTGGGGTTCACTGTGGGCAAACTGGCTACGCTTCCTACATTCTAATAGTGACTACAATTTAAAAGTACCGCGTTGGCAGAAAAGCAGTTGCAATGTCCTTCTTTGCCCAGGTGTGGCAGTCACCTAGTTTACTAGTTTAATCGATTCAGTGTATTTTGGGAGCAGCTGGAACCCAATGGCAATCTGGACAGTGCTATTAACTGAGGGGTGAAAGCCGCATCAGCTACGAATGTTCAAACTCTGGAGCACTTTAACGACCTGCCAGCACTTCAGTGGCACATGACCCTGCTAACGACAAACGGTGGCCAAAGCGCCATTGCTGAGAATGATGCAAAGACCGCTTGGAAAGAAGAAGGCATTCGCTCTTGCTGATGAGCTGAAAGCAACTGCTTAAATGGACCAAACGTTTCCCGGACTGAAATCATTGAAAGTGTTTGACAAAATTGCAGCCTGTATTTGAAGAAAAGATTTGTTGCACTGTACTGTAAATGAACATATTACAATAAAGCAAATTATATAAATGTACTTTCATTATCCAGAACCAGTGCGTAACTGTTAGAGGACTGTAATTGTCGTCCAATTTACAGTGCACTATTAGCCTCTTGCCAAACTGGATAAAAGAGTTAGAACAGATAAAGGAATAGAACAGTTAAATTAATAAACTTACTTGGCACAGTCATTAACAGCTTTCCTTTGTAGTTACGTTTTTTTGAAGTTTGGATATCTTGTAACCTTTCGTCAATCTGGACTACAGATTCAACAGTAATTATGGGCAGGGGCTCGAAAACTTAAGCCAACTTCCTGAAGTGTAAAAGAAGTCTGATTTCCCACAATTTGGTGATTCTTGACCACTGCTGGGTACATTCCACTCCCCATTCATATAAAGTAAACTTATTTCCTGGGCCAACCACAATGGGACAAAAATCAGATCCAAATCTGATCCATCATCTATTGTAAGAAAAATTGCAAATATTTGTCAAACATCTTGAATCTGGAATATTGGTAGCAACTCAAACCCTTGTTTTTAATTAAAGTGGCCACAATGGGGAAAAGATTAAGACAGTTCTCAGATTATTTGAAGGAGACTTAATGGTGAAAAGTTTTTTATTGTCCAACAAGCAACATCGCAAGAAAAGTGAACCTCTGTAATGTGTATGGTCGTGTGTGTGTGTGGATATACTGCCTCCCTGTGGAAGTGCAACTTCATTACATAAGCTGGTCTCTGCAGTTTGGGAATGCTGTCATAATAATCTTTATTATTGTCACAAGTAGGCTTCAATTAACACTGCTTTGCTTTGTTTGGCCCTTGTTCCACACTGTAACCAATCACTATTTGCCGATGCACCTTTTTGATTATTTTTTGTCACTGTGTATGTACTGTGCGTTCCCTTGGCTGCAGAAAAATACTTTTCACTGTACTTCAGTACATGTGACAATAAATCGATCGCTGCAATGAAGTTACTGTAAAAATTCCCCAGCCGGCACACTCCGGCCCCAGTTAAGGGGCAATTTAACATGGCCAATTCAGCTGCCCTGCCCCGCAAATACTTGGGTTGTGGGGGTGAGACCCACACAGACGCAGGGAGAATGTGCAAACTCCACACGGACAGTGACCCAGGGCCGGGATTGAGCCTGGGTCCTGGGCGCCGTGAGGCAGCAGTGCTAACCACTGTGCCACCGTTTGCAGTTGTTAGTATTTAAATCGCAGGTTTGTGGATTGGAATAGCAAGATAACAAGCCTGTGCATCCTTAACCTGTCACTTTTACCTCTCTAAGCAAAAGAGAAAATGCTGGAAAATCCCAGCAGGTCTGGCAGCATCTGAAAGGGGAGAAAAGAGCGAAAGTTTCGAGCTCAGGTGACCCTTTGTCAAAGCTAAAAGGCACAGAAACTGGGAGATTTTATATTGTAGGGTGAGGGAAGGAAAGATGAGTCATAGCCACATAAACCAAGGGAAAAGAGTGATAATGGTAGTCCCCAGATTCCTTTTATTTCTCTGTTTTGAGCACACTCTGCTTGTATGTTTGATGCAGCTCCTGTAATATGCCACTTTTCCTAAATTTCCATAGCGACATTTCAGGAGCATGAGAAACCATTAGCCCAACAGGTTCCTGTCATGTTCATACATCAAACACAGGGAACTTCAGAGGAGTGGGGCTGTCTGGGTAGCTCTTACAATAGTTATTTTGCAGAATGTATTGTATGATTCTATGGTCTAACCACATCATCATCATTCAGCAATCCTTTCCAATGACCTTGCCTCTCCATACCTCTGTAACCACCGCCATCCCTGCACCCCTCCAATTCTGGCCTCTTCCACGTCCCTACGAAAATTGCTCCATGATTAGCGGCCATGCCTTCAATCGCCAAGGTGCTGAACAGGTGGGGGTTCTCTCCATTCCTCTTCAGATGTTCCTTGAACCCACCTCGTTGCTCAATGCAGTTCGTTAATTTTGCTTGATAGCACTCTATGAGTACCTTGGCTTGTTTTATTATATTAAAGGGCACTATATAGATGCAAGTTGTTTTTAAAAACACATTCAAATATAGCATGACTTTTTGGTGCACTTGCTTCAATGGACTTTACTTCCTAATTGCCCGCAGCATAACCGCGAACATCAGAGTCTCTAATCTGTTGCATGGAATTTAAATCTTCATTACAAATACATGTCTGCGTCAACTTTACAAATTCCTCTCAGAAATTTTGAAAAACTTCCACTGAGGTCACCTGGAATCTCTTTCCAAAGTAAGGGTTGGTACTGAATGAGCTCAAGAGGTCTTCAGAAGTGCAGACCATAATGCTAAACAGCAGAAAACAGGCTTTAAAAAAAAAAACTGATGACCAGTGTACTCATTCAAATTTTCAAAATTATACTTCACAGAATGTGGGCAACACTGGCTACTCCAGCATTTGTTGCCCATCCCTAATTGCCTTCCGAAGGTGGTGATGAGATGCCTTCTGGAACATTGCAGTCCATGCGGTGTAGGTGTTTCTCAGTACATGGTGCAGTTTTACTTAAGCTGGTGTACGTGGTCACCCACACCTTTGTCCGCTCCAAACACCGCGTGGTTGGCCAGTTCCCCGGGCAGCGGCAGGCACACTCTGCAGTCTGATTGCTCATCGAGGAGATGCCGGTGTCTGGGTTGATCTGCTTCAACGATTTTCAGATGAAGTAACTTTCTTTCCTGGATCTTCTCCTCTCTTTGCACGTTCTTCATTGTTGCCGCCCTTCTTGGAAAATGACTGCTTCTTTTCCTCACCCATGTCACATCAATTTCAGAAACAGAATGACACATCCACAGGCTATTAGGGGTGGAGAAGAACCTCCAGGCAGTGGTGTTCCCAGGCATCTGCTGCCCTTGTCCTTTTAGCTGGATTTGATTTATTGTCACATGTGCCGAGGTACAATGAAAAGTATTATTTTGCATGCAGTCTAGACAGCTGGACAGGTGGGGTTGGAAGGTGCTGCCTCAGAACCTGGGGAGTTGCTGCAGTGCATCTTTTAGATGATACACCATGGCTGTCACTGTGCGTCAGTGGTGGAGGCAGTGAATGTTGAACTGGTGAATGGGATACCAATCAAGCGCGCTATTTTTGTCCTAGAGTGCCAAGTTTCCTGAGGTTGTTGAAGCTGCACTCATGCAGGGAAGTGGGGAGTATTCCATACCACTCCTGACTAGTGCCTATAGATGGTGGACAGACATTGTCGAGTCAGGTCGTGATTTACTTGCCACAGAATCCCTAATCTCAAACATGCTCCTGTAGCCACGTTTCTATTTGGCGAGGTCAATTCAGTTCTGGTAATGGCTGTCTCTCTTCCCCACGGCCAGGATGTTGAGGAGAGTGGGATTCATGGTGATGCTAATGCCACTGAATGTTAAGGCGATTTGGTTATATTCTCTCTTATTGGAGATAGCCATTGCCTGACACTTGTGTGGCGAGAATGGAACTTGCCAATTATTCGCCAAGCCTGATAGTTGCCCAGGCTCTTGCTGCACATGGACACAGACTGCTTCAGAGTCTGAGGAGTCGCGAATGAAGCAGAACATTGTACAACCATCATTGAACATCCGCACTTCTGACCTTATGATGGAACAATGCTCTTCGACGAAGCAGCTGAAGATGGTTGGACCTCGGACACGACTGCACACATGGGACCCAGATGATTTATCTCCAAAAGCCACCATTGTCCGCCATTATGCTAGATATGACTCCAACCAGTTTCCCCCCCGAATTCCCATTGACTACAATTTCTCTCAGACTCCCTGATGCCACACGGAGACAAATGCTGTCTTGATGTCGAGGGCAGTCACTCTCACCTCTTCTCTGGAGTTCAGCTCTTTTGTCATGTTTCAACCAAAGCAGCAATGAGATCAGGAAGCGAGTGGCCTTGACAGAACCCAACAGAATGTCAGTGAGCAAGTTAATGCTGTGCCACATGATAGCACTGTCAACGACACCTTCCACCACTTTTCGGATGATCGATAATAGACTCACGGGGCGATAATTGGCCGCGTTGAACCTGTGCTGCTTTTTTGCAGACAGGATGTACCTGGGCAATTTTCCTTGGTTGGGGTGCAGCTAATTCTGGAGCACAAGTCTTCAGTAGTATTATTGGAATGATGTCAGGGCTGATAACCTTTGTGGTATCCAGCACCTTCAGCCATTTCTTGATTTCCCGTGGAGTGACTCGAATCTGTGATGCTGGGGTCCTCAAGAGGCCAGAATGGATGGTCGACCTTGGCACTTCTGGCTAAAGATGGCTGGAAATGGTTTAGCCCTGTCTTCTGCACGATGTACTGCGCTCCTCCATCATTAAGGGGTGGGTCGAGCTGTGGGGTCAGGCCGTGGAGCAATGAGGAAGATTTTGTGAGAAGGAAATTACAAAAAGAGGTGACGTACTTTTTAATAGGAGAACTTATAAATTATAATAAGCGTACACATACAAAAAATAGAAAAGAGTTCAAGAAATTAGGTTTTTGCAATATTGAGCGAATATAATCATTCTTGTGGTTAACTCTTCATCACAATAGGCATGTTTTCAGGAGGTTCTGTCAGGTGGTTCCATGGCTGGAAAGGTTTGGGGGAACCCTGATGTAAGTGAATGGTGAAGCCAAGTTCAAGGGACTGAAGGGTTTGCTTCTGCGTTCCTATCAAATTACTTCTGTATTTGTGTTACTAATAGTCACTGTGGCAGCACGGTGGCGCAGTGGGTTAGCCCTGTTTCCTCACGGCGCTGATGGTCCCAGGTTCGATCCCGGCTCTGAGTCACTGTCCGTGTGGAGTTTGCACATTCTCCCTGTGTTTGCGTGGGTTTCGCCCCCACAACCAAAGATGTGCAGGCTAGGTGGGTTGGCCACGCTAAATTGCCCCTTTATTGGAAAAAAATGAATTGGGTACACTAAATTTATTTAAAAAACTAATAGTCACTGTGCTCATGAAACAAAAAAGGGAATTTATCGTGTGATAAAGTGGAAAGGTGCAACGTATGCACAGCCATCGAGGCCACCAGACTAACGCTGAAACCTAGAGGAATCTGTAACCAGGATCAGTCGAAACACAAAACAGATCCTTTCCATGCAATCCTGCACAGTTTTGCTACCCCCCACTGTCCAATGCCAATCTACCACATCCAAAGGTTTTCAAATATAAAATACGACATTAAAAGAAAAATTCAATTACTTTTCATTACATCTCAATAATTCCACATTGCCTTGCATGAACTAAAATAATCAGCCATGTTTCTGTGAAATAACTTGGACCATTTGAAATGAAAGATGATTAGAAATGAGAGCTGCTGTTGTCAAATGCCACCACAAGATTCACAGGAACGGTTCTCGGAGGATGAGGAAATTCAGTTACAGAGACAGATTGGAGAAGCTGGGAGTGCTCTCCTGGGGAGAATGTGAGAGTAGATTTACCTTTACCAGTGAGCGTACTTACGCTGCAGAGACACCGAGTGCAATTCCTGGCTAAAATCTGTACACTGCCTCAACTGAAGAGTCGGTGCAATATTCACATGGAGCATTGCCTCCATTATGCAAAAATTCACAATATACCCACTGGACAGATAACATCCTTGGAGATTCAGATACACATTTCTACTCATTTTTATTTCCCCCCCCCCCCCGCACCAACCCCCCCCCCCCCCATTTAAACCACTCATAAATTATCCAATCTGAAATTAATCAAGCTTTCTGCTCCTCAATGGCTGATTACTCCGTCTTGAACTTGTCTTCACACCCCAGTCTGTTGCTGGCTTTCCCTCAGGTCCTCGAAGAAAATCATAATCAGAACTTACAGAAATGTTTTGTTTGAAATTCTTATGCCCTCCATTGACCTCTCACAGGGTGCTCACCCTTTGGTTGTCACAAAGTTCAGGAGGTTGTTAAAAAGAGGGCCCCATCTGCCCTGTCAATGGACACAAAAGGCCCATGGCAGTATTTAGAAGGACAAGCAAGTTCTGCTCAGTTCCTGCCCAATATCTATCCTTCAACAACATCAAACACAACCAATGGCCTGCTCAGGGCTGTCATGTTCTGTAGATGCGATATGAATGATGCGCTGCAGAACATCGAGATAATCATTTATTATGAAACAACTGCGTAGTAAAGAAACTGGAGTAAATATATAAACAACTACTAACACTAACTAACTCTAATAATACTTATAATAATCTTTATTGTCAGAAGTAGGTCACATTAACACTGCAATGTATGTTACTGTGAAAATCCCTAGTCGCCACATTCCGGCGCCTGTTGGGTACACGACGGAGAATTCAGAATGTCCAAATTACCTAACAGCAGGTCTTTTGGACTTGTGGGAGGAAACCGGAGCACCCGGAGGAAACCCAGTAGACATGGGAGAAAGTGCAAACTACGCACAGACAGGACCCAAGCCGGGAATCGAACCCTGGGACCCTGGAACTGTGAAGCAACGGGCTAACCACTGTGCTACCATGCTGCCCATTTAGAGCTACTGCAAAAGTACATCTATCACTAACACGACTTACTCCAACTCAACCAGGCACAGAGCTGCATGGTACACTTACATTGCACCTGATGGTCGGTTGTCGTGTATAATATATACAAAATTGCTTTATGTATATCATCACAATGGCCACTTTGCTGTTTATGGAACATTGCTGCACACCAATTGGCCCCCTTGAATCGGCCTCCAAAGCCACTTGAGGACTATATACATACAAACATTTTTTTTGGGCACAGCTAAGATTAGGAACATTCTGATATTTCATAGATATATTTATCACTTATTGGTCCAGCCAATCTAACTCATGTGGCATACAGTATTTCAAATACTTCACACGAAGTTTCACCTGGCAAATGATACCCGTTGCATGGTAAAGGCGAAGAGTAGCCCGCCAGGCAGTCACTGAGTAACACTGACAGCAGCCTGCAGGCTGGCAGCCCTCTCAACGTTTTGACTGAGGTTATCGCGTGGCACAGTAGGGAAGGAGATTTTTAAGAATTGCTACTTTGAGAGAGATGGGAAGCGAAGGGGTTAAAATAAAGTGTCGCACTCAACATTCCCAACAAAAACACATAAACCAGATGGAACTCAAAGAGAAGCTGCCACAAAATATTTTAAAATATCAGTAATTTAAGAAGGGAAGACATTTAAAAAATGGCTCAAGTAAGGAACCTAATCCACCCTGACCAAATAATGGAGGGTAGCACCCCCAAGCACATTCTGCTTTTAACACATGCATAACTGTACCAGCAAAAATCCAAGTTATTTGGCAACACGGTACTAGGCAAGCTTCATACGGTATATTTACCTCTCTAAATAGGATATAGACAAACTGCCCAAACACCTGTAAAATGCAACATTCTTTTCTTGTCCCATTATCTTCAAAAATACACATTTTTTTTTTATACACACGCATTTAAAAAAAAACCTTCACCAAGCACTTTGTTCCAATACAAAGAGCTTTTGTATTGTTGCAACTAGCTCCAGGATATGTAGTATAATAATTAATGCTGCGTCGCATTCGCCAAGATTCTAGTTAAGTAAACCCAGCACACAAAATTACATAAATCTAGCGCCCATTATTTACAATTGCTTTGGAATATATTATAATTTCATGAAGCTAATGTGGTTTTGTGAACATGCCGATATTACTACTGCATATGTGGTACCGTATATAGAAACACTAATATTTCACTGTATCCTTCTGGTCTCAGTTCCATATTGTTGCTGTCTAGTCTAATTCAATTTCCCTATGCTCTTTAATATTTTTCTTCTTTATCTGTTTATTTAATTTCCTCTTAAATTATTTGGTTGACTCCATTTCAATGGGCACTTGTGGCAATGCATTCCACATCCAAATGGCCTACTGCATGACAAAATTCCTTTCTGGCCCTGCTCTTTATGCGTTTAAGCCCCCTGCTCCGTAGTAGATTTTTTTATTATGCTTTTACTCTAAATCAGCAGCCTCAACACTGCAACCAGATGTCATTTCTATGTTTGAGCAGCAGATCTGTAATTTCACATCTGACAGTATCCTTCTCACCCTCCACCATTCTACCAAGAAAAGGGATACCAAAAAAAATTACAAACAGGAGCCCGGAAAGTTTTTCTCAAAATAAAGAGCCTATAAAGTGAAAGCCAATGGATTTTGTGAAAATGGGTGTTGTAAACACAGGAGAAACAATTCTTATTGTGAACTCCAGTCCTTTTAAATTGTCTACTGTGCGTTTTCTCCAATTGATTTTAAGTTTACAATTAAAAGAAATCCGAAATGTAATTATTAGGTTTCATCAAAAATTACAATTGCAAAGTTGACTTAAGTTGAAGCATTTGGTCAAAACTTTAAAGATGCTGAGACAGGGGTCACTGTCCGTGTAGAGTTTGCACATTCACCCAGTGCCTGCGTGGGTCTCACCCCCACAGCCCAAAGATGTGTAGGGTAGGTGGATTGGCAAGGCTAAACTGCCCCTTAATTGGAAAAAAAAACAGAATTGGGTACTTTAAATTAACACAAAAAAGATGCTCAGACAGTAAACGTTCTTCTTTCAACCTACACCACCTAAAGCAGATGAATCGCCCATTCATCTTGTGGCTGTTTGCTGGATTTTGCTCTTGGTCTTTGTGTTTATCTACAGAACAACCAACGTACTTTGAAAGTAATTAATTTGTAGTGAACCATATTGATATACAATACAACTTTTTTTAAATAGAGGCAAGTTATAGTTAGAATACCTTTAGATGCACCTATACAATCACAAAGAAATTTACCAAACTTAGCTCAAATTGGGTATCAAATGAATCAGTAACATTTACAAATGTTAATTGTACAGAATATTTCAAGATAAAGGAAACCTCATAGAACTGATTAACGTGCAGAGAGGACCAATAGTAGGACACATTCTCTTCCCTTTGTGTATAATGACGGAAAAGTAAATTGAAGATGATGGCTGACATGAGCCATCACTCTCGAAATGATCATACTGGATAAGCTGGATCTGATGCTGGTAGTGAAACAGATACATACACTGTGGGAGATTTTAATAGTATTTTCAACTCTGGAGAAAAGGAATTTAAATATTTGTTGGGCTTCTGGTTTCATCAAAATTAATGCAAAGTTCCGCTCATTAAACTTTTAATATGGAGCCTGCAATATTGTTTGCGATGGTTTCACGATTCATACCAGGCTCCACATTTTCTTTAACTCCATTCATAGTTGCCAATTTTATCTGCTGTGACCTCTTTTTGTTTTTTAATTGTAATAATTAAAAGAAGAAAATAAAATTGGAATTCCAAATGCCATTTTAGTTAGGTTTAAATCAATATGCGGTTTTATTTAGTCACATTACTTGCATTAAAAATTTTGTATGAAAGGATACTTTTAATGATTATGTTTATTTTAAGAAATGTACAAATGTAATTGTGCTTCCCACTGCATTATTAAGATTTTGTTTAAGATGCTTTCAAAAGTTACACTGAAACAGTGTCTAAAAGATGGGTTCTATATTTTACCCTTGATTTTAAAATAATAGAGCTACTTCCACATTTTAATTTTTCACTTAATTCATTTTTAAGTTTTCCATTTATTTCATCCCTTTCAAAAATATTTCTCCCCTCCACACACATTATATATAATATAAAAACACACTTAAGCCTAGTTGGAAGAAGTTAGCCAGGCGAACTATGCAAAAAAAATAAAATTACAGGGCAATATTTGACACATTGCACTCAATACAAATATCTTATAACCTTGTTCAATAAAAATAAGTGGAGTACAGCACTCAAACTGTTTACAGAATTTAACAATATTGAAACAGGACTAACTATCTGTGCTGGTAGTTAACACCTTACTTGATCCCCCCCCCCCCCCCCCCCCCCCCCCCCCCCCCCCCCCCCCACCCCCCCCCCCCCCCCCCCCCCCCCCCCCCCCCCCTTTACTTAATTTACGCATTGAACCGTGTGGTTCTTCTTTTCTGCCTCACATAATTACCTAGTTTCCATATTAAATGCATCTCTGCTGCTGGCCTCAACTTACCCCCTGTGGAAGAGAGTTCCACATTCTCACCACACCTTGGGTAAAGAAGTCACTCCTGAATTTCCTATTGGATTATTAGTGATTCTTATATTTATGGCCCCCAGTTTTAATCTCACCCACAAATGGAATCATGTATGTCTACTCTATCAAACTTCCCCTTAATTTTAAAGATGTCTATCAGGTCACTCTCAACATTCTGTTGTTTGACCTATTTACATTTTCTTTGCATCTTCCCATTCCATCTATATCCTTTCAGTAATAATACTGTGAGTATCACATCATTGATTAACTAACTAATAATTAAGCTAACTTCGTTCATCCTGTTTTTGACTTTCTAACTGTAAAATGATGAATTCTTTGTTTCAATTCTTTCATGAGATGTGCACGTCACTGGCATTTGTGTCCCATCCCTCTTGCCATTGAGAGGTTTGTGGCAGGCTGCCTTCTGAACCATCAGGCGCAGGATACATCCTGTGTTAAATGTTGTTTATACTACGTGTAGCTTTCCTTTCCACTCAAAACAAAACTACAGCAGAGGCAGCGGACAGGGGAGGAAGAAAGCATAACTGAGAGGTCCTACTTTGCAACAAGTGCACGGCGCACAATGTGGCAGTGGCAGCAGGTGATAGGCAAGAGGCTGAGAGTAATCCGTATTTCAACATTCTCCCCAGCCAAAAGATGAGGTGCTAATGCCAGTAATTTGATAGAGGATATAACACACAAAGAATCAGAGGTACCAGAGAGGGATTACAACAGAGGGTAATCAGTGAAGATTATCTGCTGCTTCGGGCGCCACGGTGACGCAGTGGGTAGCACTGTTGCCTCACGGGACCGAGGCCCCAGGTTCGATCCCCACCCCGGGGTCACTGTCCATGTGGAGTTTGCACATTCTTCCTGTGTCTGCGTGGGTCTCACCCCCTCAACCCAAAGGTGTGCAGGGTAGGTGGGTTGGCCACGCTAAATTGTCCCCTAAGTTGGAAAACTTTTTTTAAAAAGAAGATTAACTGCTGCTGGAGTGAAGGTTTAGCAATTCAAAGGGAACCTGGTGGGAAGGAAATACTTCTTCTGAAAGTATTGTCCCATTTTATGCTCGGAAAAGCCAGATTGATCAGGAATCTCATTTGACATCTTTCCGTCCTGTATTTTTGCTCAAATGTCAAACCAGATTTTGATTCAACAATCTTTGCTCCAGTATGAGATGGTGGGTTGCTTGGAATGCAAATCACTTGCTTCCCTCTCCTGTAGATCACCTCCATTTTTTACTGGGTGCCATATCTGAGACGTGCCAAACCCACAACAGCTACCATCCAGAAGGACTTGGCTAACCTAACCACCTGCAGGTTCCCCTCCAAGTCACTCACCATCCTGACTTGGAAATATATCGCCGTCCTTCACTGTCGCTGGGTCAAAATCCTGGAACACCCTTCACTATGAGGGTATCTACACCACATGGGCTGCAGCGGTTCAGGGTAGCAGCTCATCACCATCTTCTCAGGAGTAACTAGGTCTCAGCAATTAATTCTGGATAGCCAGCGAAGCCCACATTCCTCGAAGTATTTTTTTTAAAAATGCATTGAATAGAACATATTAATATATTTCTCCCAACCACAATCATTATTACAATTCCAAAGTAATTACATTATTCTTTGTAATGGGGGAAAAAGGAAAAGACCTGCATTTCTCTCGTGCCTTGCATGACCTCAGGACATCCCATCATGCCTTAACGGTCAACCAATTCTTTTTGAACTGTAGCACTGTTGTAGAAAACATGGCAGCCAAATTGAACACAAAGTTTCCACAAACAGCAGTGTAAAGGAAATCTGTTTTTTTCATATAAATGATTTTAATTGAATTATACTTGCAGTTACATAACGGCCACAACCCTCCAAGATCTCGGCATTCCTCCAATTCCGGCCTCTTGCATTTTCCTGAATCTAATCACTCCATCATTGGCGGCGTGCTTTCAGCAGCCTGGGCCAGAAGTGTTGAAATTTCCTCACAAAGCTCCTCCACCTCATCTTCTTTAGGATGTCTTTAAAATCTACCTTTTGATCATCTGTGTCAATATCGGTTTGTGTAGGACCAATGGCAACTATCTGATAATCATTCCTGTGGAACACTTTGGCATGTTTTAGTTAAGTGTGTTAAAGGTGCCACCTTAAAAAAAGTTCTTTTGGTAAAACATCCCAACAGAGATGTCAGTAGGCCCAAAGCAGCAGCAGGTCCAAAGTAGATAACTAAAACATGGTTAGCACAATTTTACACCGTTTTCTTATTTTTCTGCTCCAGAATTTCTGACCCGCCAATGGATACTGATCGTGAACTATAGTTCTACAAACAATTTCCAAATTCTTTTTCTCTCAAGGGGCAAAAAAGGGGGTGGGCAGGGAAGAGAGGAGGCTCTTTCCAAGGACAGTGGAATTTAATTATCACAGTGGAAAAAGTAAAGAATATTCCTCTATCTTAAAAGCCTGAAGGCAGAAATATTTTATGAATCTTCAAACCACTGTGTCTAATCAAATATTATGAAGTCAACCAATGTGCAAAAGTACATGCGGAATTGCCTAGAAGCTTTTGAGTCATTAGCTACAAATGAAATACGGGAGTTTGGGTTGAAGTGCTATAAACTAACTGTGTATCCACAAATTAAAGTGGGCAGTTGGGCCTGGCTAAATCTATATTACCTACAGATACACACGCGTTTAGATTTAATTCGAAATTTTGCATTCTGTAGCAGCAGCCCCATGGGCAAGGGGAGACCGAGTAAAAATGCAAACAGAGGAGAATAAACTCAGTATCAAAATATACACAATAGTACTGCAACAAAAACAAGCTACGGTACAAGATTGTAGCACACACAAACATCACCACTACACCCCGCTCCCACCCCCCCCCCCCCCCCCCCCCCCCCCCCATTAATGCCTCCTGTCCCTCAGACCACGACAAGATCAGCAACAAACTAACATTTTCTAAAGTAAGACAAAACATACTGTAGTGAGTCTTGACGAGGATTGGGCTTAAATACAAGTCGACCAGAGGCAAAATTCAGTCTCAGAAGTAGCGCCGAAAGATCAAAACTAAGAGGTATTGTAACAAGAGTCTGGTCAAGGTCTGAGCCAAGGTGAATGATAAGAAGCCTATTCAGGACCGGCATTGGCAGGGTGGTTGGGGACCACCTTATCAAGCCATGGAATTTACGCCGGGAATAAATTACGAAGGCTTTAAATAGATTTTTGTTTTAAACAAGAAATGCTTTACAATTATATATTTTGTATGCCGAACATGGGGGAGGCAATGCGATGCAGAAGGGAAGGGAAGGCTCAAGTCAATTGAAACTTTTAAGGATTTAAGCTTCACTTGACAAGTACTGTAGTGTGCTGTTAAAGGATTCTTTGGAGCCATTTTAATGGTTGATACTCGACATGCAAAAAGCGTATTAAGAATTTGGGTACACAAATCAAATTACCAGTACTAAACTAAAGATGAAGGTCAAGGAACATGGGCACTATTATTTGGTGGCATCAAGCAATGATGTGTGGTGCCTCTAACCTTCCCCAAAACAACAAGAATAAAAAAGGCTTTTAATCATAATGTCTTCTGAATCCCAAAGACACTTAAGATTTACTACTTTGAACTCAAAGTTATCAAATTTAAATCTATTTTTAATGATTCTGCATTTTTTTTTTAAAAAAGGGAAAATGTACATTAGGGGGAAAATGATTGTGTCGGAAACATTTGGAAGTATTTTACTCGCCAACTTCCCTTTCACTAATGTTTTGGAATAACATCACACGTTTAACATATGCAATCCCCTGGCAGTACACCTCCCTCCCCTCCCCCAACCCCCATATTCCTGTTGCTTTGCAGTTCACGAACAGCTGACAAAAGCAAAGTCTCAAAGATTAAAGAGAGGCCGTTGACTGCTGGCTCCCACAAAAAAGTCAGTTTTTTAATAACATTAAACATGACTGCACATGAATATGATCATTGTTCCTGTGGCTGGTTTACATACAGACAGGACAACCCAGCTACAAAGTTGACATGCATCAAGACTGAAACCTAAAAGAAAATGCGCAGAGAGAGAGAGTTCAGAAATGTCGCCAGGTATTAATCAAACAACAGCTTGCATTTCCGTTTCAAATGTGCAACACAGAGGGGGGGGGGTGAAGACGGCGACCTCACTCTCCCAGATCTTCTGCAAAGATGGAGTGAGACATCTTTCACTGTTCAACCCTATCTCAGTCATTTAACAAGAAATATAAATCAGGGACACTGACAATGGTCAAGCTATGAAAACTGTTTAAATTCAATCATGTCACTTCTCACAAGAGGTCGACCAGACTCCCAAGGTGAGAACAGGAGTCAATGTCTCCCCGTCTTCCACATTGTCCCTGTTTTATCGTAAATACTGTAACAATTAGCAGACTCTATTAAACATCAATTCATTCAGAGGACAAATTGTATGGGGTTATTTTGAGCCTATAATTATTCATTCTGCCAAGTTACACGTTCGCCTGATTATTAATTAAACAAGGTTCAGGAATACAAAGTTGGCTTCAGACACTGCAGTGATTTTTTAAACTTAATTTCTATTTAATCTCTTCAAATAAAGACCATAAATCTTTCGAGTGTTAAACATTGCTATAATGCACACACACCCCTTCCGGCTGGAGTGGAGGAAAGGTGTCATGCCCTGTGAGTGATATGCCCACGGTATTAACTATTTATGGTGTGCCTCACAAGAACGAGGATTGCAGGATGCCGAAGCGTCCTCATGTTCCAGGTGAGGGGTTTTAAACTCTCCACTTTGGCAAGTGCATGAAAACAGTTCAACGGGACAGCTTCCCCCCGAGTTGGGGGGGACGTTTGTTGCTCTCAAGTTAATGAGAGGCAGCAAGGAGGAGTTGGGGTTCAGCCTGACCGAACTTACAAGTTGAAACAATATCTCTGGGCAGAACAGCACAAGGATCTGGGAAACACGGTTTCTTGCGGTGGCATGACCTGTCCATTAGTGGGTGACGCGGGGCATCACATAATATCCTGCTGACTCTGGAGAGAATGTGGCCAAGTTGTTTAATTAAAGCTGCTTTCACAAAGTCGTTTGCTTCATGTCAGTGCTAGTGACACTCAGCCCCCAACTTTTAGGCAATTTTTTGGGTGGGAGAATTACAACCTATTTTCAAGGATTGTTTTTTTTGCCCACCCAGAGTCATGATTGGGGAAGGATCCAAAGTGGAAGAAATGCAAGACCCCCACAGGATTCTGTAGTGATGGAAAGACTTGCAGAGCTTCCCGAAGCTTACACTGCTTTCCCTAGAATTTCACACAAAGGATGGTCCATTAGTGTCCCCAGTCTTGCTGAAGATTTGTCCACCACCCTGAAGCAATGGAAGCAAAAGGTAGGGTGTCACTTCACTTGTTTAGAGGGAGCTGGTCAGATGATATTTCTCTGCAACAGGGCTGAGGAGATGAGTCAAACTGTTCTTAAATTAGAAGGAAGAATGGAATCCATCCACTTACTGAAGACTGGGAGGTGACAAGACGGAAGACAGCATAGGGGAGCCCTACACAGTATAAAAAACGCAAGTTTGAAATTGCAGACTTCAACCACTAAAATGTCCCAACTGTTATTTCATGGTCCTAAACTGTGGAAATTAATCTGCAGCAAACCAACCTTGTTTACAGCATTGTTACAGCCCGTCAGTTGTTGATAAAACAAATATTCACACATGGGCATTCAGTCTCAACTTTTATTTTTTCGATTGAAAACTCAATCCTGGCTCTGGCGACGGGCATTTATTCTGCAGAATAATTTCCAGGGAGAATCTCGATTGGCAAGTGTAGAAAGTGCTCAAGACTGATTCTGGGGGGCTTTTTAAATCATCGGGGGTGCCCCTGGACTAGAGGACTCGCCACAATCACCCCGGGGGGGGATTCGGATTGATCCAGCGATTTGTCGAAAGTTGTGGGTCAGCTGTTTCTGCTGTGGGATGATTTAATTGGAAACTTCACAAAGGGAGCAGTTTCTGAATTCAGACTTTATTCTCTATTCTCATATCACAATGTTAAATACACCCCACTCGTGTGTCCAGATTGCACAATTGTGATTTCACACCCACTTGTATGTTTATGTCGAGTTCCTGACTGCACAGGGGAATTTAAAAACATCCTCGACACTCTTAAGAGTTTATTCACCAGGAATTGCAATGAGAGAGCTCAAGAGCTCACATCAATTTGCTACAAGCGCCCAGCACTGTGCCCAGGGCAATAAAGAGGGAGTCAAACTGACCCAGACCCAACTCCGAACATTCAATTAATCATTCTAACAATCAATAAAACTATCAGATTACAAAACAATCACGGGGGGGGGGGGGGGGGAAGAGCTGTATTTCAAATTTAAGCCTAAGCGATGGCTTTAAGCACAGGAGGAGCAGGGAGTCGCTCCTTTTAATCAGGCGATTAACATGAAAAGCTGCGGCGATTCCTGTTGCTGCAACAACGGTCACTGCCAAATAAAAATCCAAACCCCAAATCACTCACAAAGGTCAGGATGAAAACAGGGAGGTTCAGAGACGAGGTTACAATTTAAAGGTCTCTTTAGCAATGCTGGTAAGCAGTGTGTGAGGTGTTTGGAGGGTGGCGGATGTTGAAATGAATGCAGTGGGGTTTCTCAGTTGTCCATCAACCCTGCTCAATGTAACCCGTGCAAAATGTTAAACCATCGGGCTACACCAAAAACACTCTTGGGGGGGGGGAAAAATTGACAAAAATTCGGAAAACTATTCCCAAGATTCAAAGTAAATATGGAAACAAAAATTCGGCTTAAAATATAAAAACCATGGTCCAGAGTTAATGGTAAAATTAAAATGACTGAGATGTTCTATTTGTTTGAGCCAGTGTGATATATAAGTGTGAATACAAATTTCGATCCAAAGTTGATCCACCAACTCAGGGGAATGTTCCAAACTTTCTCAGGGAGACCTGAGACTTGAAAAATAATTCAGGGGGTCCCTGGGACCCACTGGAAACTTCACGGAAACGTACACCAAGTTGTTTTTAAAAATGCTTGGAGCGTGGGAACGTTTTATTACACTCCAAACATTGAACCTTTTCTCACAGAAAGTGCCAGTCCTGCTAAGGCACACAGGTAAACACAGGCAGAACCCTCCCCTGGTACTCCAGTTGATCAGAGCCAGGCAACATGAACAAGGGCAAGCAGGCTCAAACTGAAAAGTAATCCTGTCTCAGAGTTATGTTTATATCCCAGAAGCACTTTCAGTCAGTATGGCGTATGGGTTGTACTGGTGCTCTGAATTCAACCTATTTACATCACAGAGTTGTTACCGTGCAGAGGGGGGGAAGCATTTAGCCCATTGTATCTGCGACCAGCTCCCCAAACGGGCATCATGGCTTACTGCCATTCCCCTACTCCCGCAGTATTGTTTGTATTCAAGGAATCATCTAATTCCCTCTGAATGCCTAGGCTGAACCTGCCTCCATAGCATTCCAGACCCCAACCACATGTTGTGCCAAAAAGATTTTTTTTCAGATCACATTTGCTTTTTTTGCAAATCACTTCAAATCGGTGCCTCTGCTTCTGGATCCTTTAATGAATGGGAACAGTACCCCCCCCCCCCCCCCCCCCCCACTCTGTCCAGCTCCCTCATGATTTTGAACATCTCCATCAATCTCCTCTTGGCCTTCTCTCCAAGAACTCTCAACCTCTCCAAACTATCCTCGTAACTGCAGTTTCTCATCCCTGGAACCATCCTTATGAACCTCTTACCCACTCTCTCCAATGTGTTCACATCCTTCCTATAGAGTGGCGCCCAGAACTGTACACAATATTCCAGCTGAGGTCTAACTAGTGTTTTGTACAAGTTCAGCATAATGTCCTTGCTCTTGTACTTTGCCCTTGTTAATAAACCCCAGAATGCTCTCTGCTTTATTAACTGCTCTCTCCACCTGTCCTGCCACCTTCACTGATCTCTGCAGATACAGCCAGGTCCCTCTGCTCCTGCATCCTTTAAGAATTTTACCCCTTAATTTATATTGTCTCCCCATGATCTTCATACCAAAATGCATCACCTCACACTGCACATTGAACTTCCCGCCAGCTATCTGCCCACTCCATAACTTGTCTATGTCCTTTTGACATAATGCTTTAACAATGCTTCGTGCTTCATACTGTCCATAAACTTTGAAATTGTCCCTACACACAGATGTCTAGATTATTAACAGATACCAGGAAAAGTAAGGGTCCCAAATACTGACACCTGGGGAGCACCACTATAAACCTTCCTCCAGCCCGAAAAAT